>NW_023425529.1:90189821-90444821 GCF_014108245.1 Pipistrellus kuhlii | reverse complement strand
TCAAACACATCTAAAATAAAATTCTCTAGGCCACACTCTGTCTCTGAAATACCACTGGTCCCTCTCCCTGGGGTTCTTTAAGTCTGGGAAATTCTTCATTAATATTCCTGAATCCTGGCTCTAACAAGAAAGAAAAGGAAGCTCTGAAATCCTTGACTGGAGGAGCCGGGTCTCATATTCAGCTATAGTGCTCCCAAAGCAGTGAGTCTAATAGAGTATAGCAAATGCTCAAGAAAGATGCACTGACTAGGGTTTGCCTTGCTTCTCTAACACTGTTGGGTACCAAAGCATTTTAGAGGGAGCAATAACCAAGAAAAGTTGACACTAAGATAACAAGTCTTTAGTATAATCCAGCATTGGAAAGGAAGCAAAAGTGATCTTATGGAAAATGCTATTCCCATCACTGCCCCTCCAAGCCTGGCAGATACAAATTCTCAGCTCAAAGAGATAGAATTCTCCTCTTCATGCAGCCTTCAGTTCTGCAATGGAGCAATATTTACATGAGTCTGATTAATGGGATCTGTTGCATGAGAAAAGTTAGTAAGGAAAAAAATAAGATAAAGTTGTGTACTATCTTTTCTACAAATGCTACTCAGTTTTCCAAGACTGGGTGCCTACCTGCTAAGCCCTCCACACTGTATTTGTCATAATGATGGTGCAGACTTGCCAAACAGATCTGTGCTAAGGGGTGGTGTTCTCCATAACAAACATACATAGTGGGTGACTCACACGGCAGAAAATCTGAAATATGTAAGGGTTTAAAAAAGAGACTAAGGACTGAAGGAATGCTAGGGTACAAATATTAAGGTACAATGTAGGAAAACTTAATACATGTTTTTTGGATGGGCTCACCTTAAGTGATAAATGCCAAGATATACAATGCATAGAAAAGTCTTATTCAGAGTAAAGATAGTGGACTATGATTATTTATTTGAAGCTAAACTTTGGCAGAATTAAGCCTTATCATCCCAAACCAGGAACATTTAGGAAGAAGCTGGTTTATTCATAATCAATGCATCACATTCATCAAATGGGGTAATCTGTTTGAAGGCACTGAATAAACTATAAGGCACCAAATAAATTTGAGGTGTAGTCCTAGCCAAGAACCTGCAAGCTTTATGTGGGGCTGTCAATCAACAGAACAGCTCCAAGAGTCAAATGTCATTTCTCATTAACCAAATCCACTTGTGCATTCTGAATATCACATAAGCTCAAAAATATAGAAATTCCTAATATGATGGTCAGGACCTATGTATCCCATTCTACTCCTTGAACACTATTCAAAAAATGACCTAGTAAGCCATGGGTATTAAAATGTTTTGGAACAGATGTCTTTTAAATAAAGAGAATATCTGCATGTTGTATCAGTTGATATAGCTAAATTTTGGCCACTTTTTTCAAATTCCCTGGGCTATTCCCAGATTGTAACATTGTTAGGCCATTTCTCCTCCTTGTCTACTGTACTTTGTCTCTCTCATTCTTCAATTGTTGTTGGTTCAAAAGTAGGAAAATACATTGAAATTGAATCATTTTGTGTTGCCAATGTGTGGAGAATTTTATGTTAGTGGAGACCAAAGCTATCAAGTAAAATGTGACATCTTAATTATAGATAGATTTCCATTATCATTGGAAATATTCTCTCTATTCTCACAGTTGAAGAGAATTGGAGAGAGAGAGAGAGAGAGAGAGAGAGAGAGAGAGAGAGAGAGAGAGAGAGAGAGAGAGATATTAGTTGAGAGAGAGAGATGAGAGAAAGAGAGTCCCTCAGGGGTGCCTGGAGAGGGAGGAGGTTAAGAATGAGCAGAGCATCAGACATCAAGAATGAAAGTACCTATAAAGCACTGAGTTCCGCAAAGTGTTCTCCATCCTTTGATCATTGTATGGGTGATTTTAAAAATAAGATTACAGTATCAACTGCATTGGGGGCTGGAGTTCATGGCACTTATTAGCATCCTGGCTCTGAGCAAATCACTTTCTTAACTCTCATTTTCCTTTTTTTATCTGTAAAACGTGGATGATACATATAAATTGCAGGATTATTGGAAAGAGTGAAGGTGATAAACAGAGGAGTCATATGGCCTCCTTTGTCCAGAGCTAGCCCAGCTTATGCCTAGTGACTCAGCATTATTATTAACTTGCACTCTAAAAAGTGTCTCAGTTTGTACAAATAATGATACAGCTGCTCTACAGATAAATTACCCAGATATAACATTTGACACAGAAAGGACCCACAGTCAATGTAGCAGTATTTTATTCCAGGGTTGTTTCTATGTTTAAACAACCAACCAATCAACCAACCACACCTCTAGATTGTCTCCATCACAAACCCAGGGATAGATCCTGTCTACTTAGAGTGGATACTTATTTGGAATTTTTTGTCTCAATGAACAGCTTTAAGAGAAGGGATCTCAGCTGCAGAAATACTAACTCTCCGAGTTCCTAGGCCAGTGTTGGGTACCTTCTCCTGTTGAAAGATCTGAGGGAGGTAAGTACTGATCTGCTGGATTTAGGCAACTTGCTTAAACCTATTTAGTTTTCTATTTATTTAAACCAATTCTATAAAGAGGTTAAAATGAACATTTTGAGATTTTTCTGGAGTTTTTCTCCTGATGTCTGAGTACACGGCTGACATAAATCAGGACCATAAGCACTGCTCTGCAGCCAGTTGGAGGTGTTTTCAATCCTAACTTGTACATAATGTTTTGTCCCCAGAGCTAACCCTATACCAACTGGCATTTCTATGTTGGACTGAACAGTATCCTTATCACCATAATCTAACTCACTACCTGAAAAATGCCGCATTCGATTCTGAAAATTGTTACATGTTTTTCTACAGCAACATTAGACATTAGACATTCTATACATACCAGATCCTTCCAAAAACAAACAAAGGGGAGTTTGTCAATAAAATTAAATAACTCATTACTTGAAAGAGTTAATAGGCATTCAAAAGTTTCCTTCCATGGAACTAAACGTTATAGGAAGGACACAAACTACCCTGGAAAAATTAAGGTTTAAATGGATTCTGACTGTACTTTTGTCATTGGGTTTGTATTCACTGTACATGGGGAAGGAGCGGGGGCCGGGGGGAATGCAAATATCAGGACAGCCATTCAGAGTTTTCAGATCAGCAGGAGAGCCTACCACCAGCTTTATCCATCAACACAAACAACTCCTCCTTTCCAGAAAGTAGTTTGGAACTATCTGCTCCAAGCTTTTTTTTTTTTTTTTTTTTTTAAATAGCAAACCTGAGAATCAAAGGTGACTTTCTATATTGAGAAAATGCCCAGGCCACCCTATGCTGCTGGAAAGTATGTACTTAGGGAAGGTAGGAAAATTTCAATAGTAGCTGAGGTAGAAAAGGGATTAAAGTAAAAGGTAAATCTAGAAAGAAAAGTGGTCCAAAGCAAGCAACTAATTTCATCTACATTCATGCTGTTCCCTTCTTCAGTGGTGTTGACTACACACAGAATGATTCCTGAGGATGTCAATGCTAAGAAAAATATGGCCTAAATCTGATTTTAAGTGAGTTTAGAGAAGAGGGAAACATTGGAGTCTATTGTAAATGCTCAATATATGTAAAAGTAATATCAATGTGCGAGAAATTGTGCTGAGTGCTTCACATCTTAATATCTCATTTACTCCTATGAGCTACTCATTATATTTGCCTGCATTGTATAGCTGAGAACATCCAGGCAGAGTAGATAACTGTCCCAGTCCACAAAGTGCAGGCTAGAGACCTAAGCCCACTTGGTCCTGTGACTTGCGTGTTCCAGGTGAGGGTATGCCAACTTGGGGCCAATGTGCGTGTGGGCATAGACTGGAGAACAAGATAGTGAAATACAGAGGCGGGTAAACAGATTAAACATGGCAGGAGCAGAAAAGCAACATGAGAGAATGGACTAAGAGTTCAGAGAAGGTCCTGAATGATGATCACAGACACTCAGGGGCAGAAGAAGCTGTGGTGTAGTCTTTGAAATGCTGGTAGAAGCCTCTCCAGGATACTCTTTGTCACCATTGGAGTGTTCCAGGTTAGATTGACTGCCACGGGGCAGTAGCTGGCAGAATCACTGAAAAGCTGGGGAAGCCTGGATAAGAATGAGGAAGGAGCAATAGAACAGGTATCCAAGGGGATAAGGAAAGCCTCTGCAGTGAGCGCTGCAAAGGACATTTTATTCTCAAACAGCAATGCCATTTTAATTCCCAATGCCATTACACGGAAAGGGCAGCTTGACAGAGTGGGCGTGCCTAGGAAGAAGAGGGTATCAACATGAGTGGGGGGGGGGGGGCAGGGAGGGGGAACCTAACACTTCTCACCAGGCAATGAGTGTCTTAATTGACTTGTTAATTCTTCAGTATATAAAATTACATTTTTCTCACAATGTACCATTTCCTGGATGAGGGTTAACAACAATAAAAACAAATGGAAATCTTGGGAAAGTTCATGGGATTATCTTATCTCTTACTACCACCTCGCAAAGCAGCCAGCCAGTTATAGAATTGGTTTTATTGCTTTTTAATTGTTGCGCTTTTATAAATAACCATTGCTATATAATTGGGGGCCTGGTTCTTCTCACAGTTTTCCCCCTCAAATTTGTGATGCTGCACCAAGAAGTGAGTGGCTTTTCTTGTGTACATCCTCCCAGCCAGGTTACCCTGAATAGCTTAAAGCCCTAAGGCTTCTGTTTTCTACTTTGTCTTTCATACAGACAAATTCCTTTCTCTCTTTGCTACTAAAAATATGTAAACCAGGGAGCTATATAGATTATAAGTAGGTTAGTGTTGCAACAAGTTTAAAGAAGACTACTAAGCATAAAGTATATTTACTCTTTCTCTTTCAAGACAGGACTGAAAATATTCTGAGCCCCAAAGGAATGCTAGAGAACACCAAGTTCCAGTGAAGACATTAAGATCAAGGGCAAGGACCTGTCTTATTCATCTTTATAGCCCCATAGTCTGGCTCATAGTAGGTGTTGAATAAATAGCTGCTGAGTGAATTGAAAGAATTCAAAATTGTTTCCTAGATACTTTCCAAATATAAATGAACAGTAACTGATCCATTTTCTGATGTGAGTGTGGGGGGAGAGGGGAGAGCTTAGGAATGGTTGAGGGAATATACTCTGTCCAGAGTAACTTAAAAACAAGGAGAGAATGATTCTAATAGAAATCCCATTGGCCTCAATATTTAGTCAGAGCACAATTTTCTCTCATAAAGCAATGACAACAATTGATGAAAGAAAAAAAAAAAAATCTGGCCTTGGAGAAGACAAAAAGATTGAAAACCACTGGCTGTTGTCAGACGCACAGGAGGCCTTTCCAGGGTTTGGAAAACTGTTCTATAAAGAATCCTGTATGTAAAATTATTTTCATTAATTCAAGGGTTGAGAAACAAAAGAAGTAGGATGGATTACACACACGATAAATGAGTTATGGCTGTAACAGATAAAGGAATGCTATTTAGGTGACAGTATTGCTCCTAAATGGCTTCCCACTTATAGAAAGCAGCTTCCTACAAGCTCCATAGTATATAGAGTGGTGCAAAACAACCATTAAAAAATGGTTTCTGAAAATATCACTGAGAGATGTACATCTTTGTATACCTTGAAGCTGAAGAGATTTTGGCAGTTTTCTCAAAGCAATTATGGCTCAGGTTCTCCTGCCCAGGTTTTGTTTACAGAACAATCCTGGTTGGCCACAGGTCATTTGTGTGGAGATAATTATTTGCCAAGTCTTTGCACACAGGAAGGTTAATTAGTATGCACCTAATATAACATCAAAATATTTATTGGAAATTAAAAAGAATCCAAACAATTAATGATCTATAATACCTGACAATGTTACCCAGAGCAAGTACAAAGCCTGTTGATGAAACAGGGAAGACTGTTTTTAAACTGTTCCAAAAACACAAGGCATCACTGACACCCTGAAGGCCTCATTTTCATTTGATTCGAGACCCACGAACCCATGAAGGTTGTCTTTTTGAAATACTTTAGTGCTCAAATCTTTAAGTAGGTCAGAGATGGCACTTCGGAAGCCAGAATATTCTGATATCCTGATATTCAGAACCTTGCCTATTTATATTTTAGAAAAGTACATTATTTGGACTAGAACAAACATAAAGAATAAAAATTCAAATATTAAATACCATCCTGAGTATCATCCACACAGACAAGGGACAGATCAAATAAGGGTGCAAATGCATCTGTGTACAAAAAAAGATGAATCTCAGGTTTTGGACTATAAAGTACTTTTAGTCTTTAGACAATACCCTAATAAAATAATTAGGAAGTACTCTGAAACCCTAATACACCCCTCTGGCTAAACCACAGTTCACAGAGTATTGAGCAAATCAAATAAATACCAAACGCCCAGCAAGACAGGAAATGCAGCCTGAATGCCCTATCGTGAGCTCTGCCAGATTGGAAGGGCCATCGCACTTGAAAATATAATCAAACAAAACCCACTGTAATTCCACTGCAGCCTCTACATCTAAGGAGACCTGTTTCCATCACTGACATTTTTATTTTCATAGCAGAGAAAGCAAAAAAACTTCCTGGGCTCACAAGCATATGCATCCAGTTGAGATTTTATTTATCCAATCTTATACAACAGCCAGCCAACAAACAGACAGACAAACAAGCAAATATTATTTTCTGTTACTCACTATTACTCCAGGATTTTAGTAAATATTTGATGCTGATCTCAAAGAAGCCAGAGTCCTGCTGGCTGGCCATGTCCGCGGCATACAAAGAGGCTCCAGGCTGGGCTGGGAGCCGCAGGAGGAGCAGGTACCGGGTGGGGATGTTTCTGTCACAGGTTAGTGATGTCAGCAGGGGGTCAGAACACAGAGGAAGGTTCTGCAGATTCACCACCCAGAGGGCAGGGAGTCCTCATGTAAAGGACGCCAAGGAGCAGGAGAGAGATGCTCCGCGCTCCTCCTCCTCTGAGTCCAGGACTAGTTCTTATTTTTCTTATTTGCTGGGCACAGCTCTGCCTGCAGCTCTCAGAGGCGTGGCTGCTGCTTTCATTTCTGAGCTGCCATAACCAGAAGCGCCTGCTGCCGGCTGTTCGCAGGCTGTGCTTTGGCCAGGTACGTCCAAGAAGAACCAGCACCCTCGTGATTGTTTTCCCCAGGGAGGAGGGTCCCGGGGGGCTGGCCCCCCTAACCCTGTGAGCAGCCTCGTTCCCAGCTCTCCCCAGCGCGGTAGGGTGAGAGGTGGGCTGGGAGCACCGCCTCCTGTTACAGCCTGGACCTGAGCCCCAGCTCACTGGGCCCCTGACTCAGCTGTAGGAGGAATTTCCAAGCGTCTACAGATCCTCAGCTCAGAAATGCTCCCAGTGACCAGCTCTGTGCCGGCTGGCGGCTGCTTTCCCTTGTGTCTGTCCCTGATGCACAGGCAGCTGCGGTGTGCTGCAGTGAGCCAGGCTGCACCCCTGGATCTGGTTGCAGTGACATTTCTTAAGAACCTCATCCTTCTGCCTCCTTGCAGTAGGAAAGCAGGATGACAAGACAGTTGCCGGGTATTTTTCTCCCTCTTCTTGCACCAGCCCTGTGGAATCTGCACTTCGTTGTGTCTCTCTCAGAAATGCTGTCCTTTTGAGGGGCATACCAGCACCTATGTGGGCTGCCTAAGGGGCCAGCACCAACTGCTCAGTGTGCTTATTTATGGAATGTGAGGCTCCACAGCGGATCTGTTTCTCAAACCTTTCATTGTTAATTAGCACAGAGCCCAATAAAGCTTAGTTTATTTGCACTAAAAGGATAAGAAGCGAAAGCTTAGGTTCCTTGCTGCACAAAGGCTTTTTACTTCAGGAAATCTGATATCCGGTGTCCTGATTTTGGTTAGCTTTGTTCCTCATTATCATTTAGCTTGACTAGGGCATTAAACAAGAGTATTTTAATTATGACAGGCTACATTTGAGTATGTGGAATTTGGTCAACCATCTCATAAACCATAGAATCCTTAATAAACCATATTGATAATTATTTAGCATAAAAATTGTGCACCCCCCTTAAATCATTACACAAATAGGACTTCCTAGACTAACAGTTCACTTGAGAAACAAAAGGAAAAGAGAACAATATAGTTTTTGTAAGACTAAGAAATTTTAAAATTCAACTTTTAAAACTATGTTGTGGAATGCCCTAAGACACTATCAATTTAATGAGCTTTTCAAACTATATACATGTACACAAAAGGCAAGCACCCTCCCCTTCCCCATAGGATTTCCAACTTCTCTCACAGCGCTTCATTCTCATAAAATCTCTCATCAGATTGGGTTCTTTTTCATTTACATGTCTATGCGATTTGAGGAGCTAATTTTGTATTATCACCTGTATAATAAAACCTCAATATAATGGACTAATTCTGGCATGTTAAAGCCAGAAGTCTGTTATGTAATAAAGTAGGTTTTCTGAATGCATATATTAAAAAATCTGACAAATTTTTACTTTTGTAGACACATTTGTGTAATTAAAATTAAGTATGTATGGAAAGTTTTATTTCACAGAAAAGGTTTCTATATGTATCCCTGTAATTTTAAATTCATATTGAACAGGTCTAGAAAATGGGTGCATTCACATGTTACTGTGAGTAAACAAATGCACATAGCTGGGTGTGGCTTCATGCACAGGAGACCATGTCGGGAGGGGGCACATGTGTTAAAACTGCTGCAGAAAGTTCATCCACGCAACAAAAGAACAATTACCCCTTGCAATTCAATGTGATCACGTGCTAATAATTTGCCCAACATTGTTTTTTAAAGTGACTATTGGAATTAAATATGTAGACAATAGCTGTACATATGTAATATTTTTTTCGGCAAACTTACTACAGAACTTTTTCCAACGTATAGCCTATTTGCTAAAATTTGTTAAAAATAATGGTGAATTGATAACAAAAAAAAAAACCCTGTTAATTTACTTATAAGCAAATCTTGGTTACAAGCATTTTAAAATTAACAGGGTATTAATTTTTACATATGACATATGGACCACAGGTTTTGTCTGTTAAATCAGAAGTCTGTTAAAGCAAGGTCCACCAAATTGGGGGTTTATTGTAATTTGAATGTGTGGATTCCAGGTGAAATCGGGCCCAATGGTTTTACCTTGAAATAGTTATTACATCTGAAAACTACTAATGCCCATGCCTACCACTGTAGGAGGCAGTGAGCTGCATGATGCCTTGAACTGATGAGCACAGAGACTAACAGGAAACGTCCTTGGTTCTACCTGGCACCAGCCTGTACTAGCTATGAAATCCATGGCAAGCTGTTAACCTCACTAAACTTTAATTTCCTCATCTGCAAAATGTAAATAATAGCTGTACCCACCTCACTTGGTTATAGGGAAGATTCAATGACATTAAGAATGAAGAATGATTAGCATAGTCTTGCATAAAGTAAACAATGAAATGTTAGCTATATTGATTTTTATTAAGAAACCTTAGGGACTCAGAACTTTAAAATTTAAGTTAAATACATGTTTGTACCATTTATATGACTTAGAAGGTATATGAGTTTTAAACTTCAAAGGCAACTATTTGGGGAGACCAAGTTGGAGACGTTTATTTAAATTTATTTTTATTATTGAAAGTACTTCAGATGCCCCACTTTTTTCACCCACTGACCCTCTCCACCCCTCTTGTGCCTCCTTCCCAGGCCTTCACTGTACAATTGTTGTGTCCATGGATTATGCATATAAATTTTTTGGTTAATCTCTTCCATCCACCCCTCATACCCTTCCCTCTGAAATACATCAGATGTGCTTCAATGTCTCTGGATCTATTTTGTTGTCAGTTTATTTTGTTCATAGATTACACATGTAAGTGAGATATGTGATGCTTGTTTTTCTCAGACTGGATCCATAATTCCTTCCAGGTCCGTCCATGGTGTCTCAAAGGGTAAGATAGCTTTCATTTTTACAGCGGCATAGTATTCTATTCCATTTGTAAATGTACCACAACTTTTTAACCCATTCATCTATTGATGGACAATTGGGCTGTTTCCAGAACTTAGCTATTATAAATTGTGCTGCTATGAACACATGGCTGCATACATTCTTTCTGATTGGTATTTCAGGTTTCCTAGGATATATTTCTAGAAATGGGATCACTGAGTTAAATGGCAATTCTACTCTTAATTTTTTGAGAAACTCCATGTTTTCCACAATGGCTATACTAGTCTGCATTCCACCAGCAGTGTACTAGGGTTCCTATTTCTCCACATCTTTCCTAGCACTGGTTGTTGGTTGATTTAATGAAAAAACCATTGTGGCAGGTGTGAAATGGTACCTCATTGTCATTTTAATTTGCACCTCTCTGATGATTAGTGACTTTGAACATTTTTTCATATGTCTCTTGGCCATTTTTATGTCCTCATTGGAGAAGCCTCTATTCAGGTCTTCTGCATTTTTTAATTGGATTGCCATCCTTTTTGTTGAGTTGTATGAATACTTTATATATTTTGGAAATTAATCTCTTATCAGATGTATCATTGGCAAATATGTTCTCTCATACATATTTTAATTTTGTTTCTGTGTAGAAGCTTTTTATTTTGATGTAGTCCCATATGTTTATTTTCTTCTTAGTTTCCTTTGCCCTAGGAAATGTATCTGTAAGCATATTGTTATGAGAGATGTATGAGATTTTGCTGTCAATGGTTTCTTCTAGGGTTTTTATGGTATCACGACTTACATTTAAGTTTTTTATCTATTTTGAGTTTATTCTTGTGTATGATGTAATTTGGTGGTCTAGTTTCATTTTTTTTTTTTTTGCACGTATCTGTCCAATTTTCCCAACATTGTGTACTGAAGAGATTGTTTTGACTCCATTGCATGCTCCTATCTCCTTTGTCAAATATTAATTGAGCATAATGGCCTGGATCAATTTCTGGGTTCTCTGTTCTATTCCACAGTGCCAGTACCAAGATGATTTGAGTACAGTGGCTTTGTAATTTAACTTGATATCTGGTATTGTGATCCCTCCAATTTTGTTCTTTCTAAGATGGCTGCAGGTATTTGGGGTCTTTTTTTATTCCATATTAATTTTTTGAGTTTTGTTCTAGATCTGTGAAATATGCCATTGGTATTTTAATGGGAATTGCATTGAATCTATATATTGCTTTAGATTTTTATGATGTTAATTCTACCAATCCATGAACATAGTATATTTTTCCATTTGTTTATATCTTTCTCTACTTCTTTTTTCATCATTGTGTAATTTTTTTGAGTACAGGTCTTTTATCTCCTTGCTTAAGTTTATTCTTAAAAATCTTAACTTTTTTGTTGCAATGGCAAATGGATTTTTTTTCTTTTTAGTTTCCCTTTCTGAGAGATCATTATTAGTGTATAAAAATGCCATCAATTTCTGGGTGTTAATTTTGTATTCTGCTATACTGCCAAATTCATTTGTTAAATCTTGTAGGTTTTTGGTAGAGTCCTTACAGTTTTCTACCTACAATATCATGTCATCTCAAATAATGACACTTTTACTTCCTACTTACGGATTTGGGTGTCTTAAATTTTTTCTTCTTCTCTTATCGCTGTGCCTAGGAATCCCAGTACTATATTGAATAAGAGTGGTGAAAGTGTCTTGTTCCTATTCTTGGGAGAATGGTTTTGGTTGTAGGCTTGTTAAATACTCTATTCTGACTTTGCTAAACGTTCTTATCAAAAATGGTTCCTAGATTTTATCACATGCTTTTTCTGCATCTATTGGTATGGTCATGTGATTTTTGTCTTTTGTTTATGTGATGTATCACATTTATTGATTTTTGAATTTATAAGCTTTGCATCCCTGGAATAAATCCCACTTGGTCTTGGTGTTTAACCTTTTAAATATATTGCTGGATCTGATTTCCTAATATTATGTTGAGGTTTTTACCATCTATGTTCATCAGGGATATTGGCCTGTAAGTCTCTTTCTTTGTAGTGTCTTTATCTGGTTTTGAAACTAGAAAAATGCTGATCTCATAAAAAGAGCTTGGAAGTGTTCCTTCCTCTTGGATTTTCTGGAATAATTTGAGGAGGAGAGGCTTTAGTTCCTTTTTGACTGTTTGGTAGAACTCTCTCGTGAAGGCTTCAGGACCAGATGTTTGCTGAGAGTTTTTTATTTTATTTATTTATTTATTTATTATTATTTTTTTAATGTATTTTATTGATTTTGTACAGAGAGAAAGGGAGAGAGATACAGAGTTAGAAACATCGATGAGAGAGAGTCATCGATCAGCTGCCTCTTGCACACCCCCTACTGGGGATATTGCCCGCAACCAAGGTACATGCCCTTGACCAGAATCGAACCCGGGACCCTTCAGTCCCCAAATCGATGCTCTATTCACTGAGCCAAACCGGTTTCAGCTGCCGAGAGTTTTTTAAATACTGCTTAAATTTCATCAGTTGTTATTAGCCTATTCAGGTTTTCTAATTCTTCCTAATTGCATTTTGGAAAATTTTATTTTTCTAGGATTTTATCCATTTTGTTCAAGTGGTCTAGCTTATTAGTGTATAGTTGTTCATTGTGTTTTCTTATCCTCTGCATTTTTGTAGTGTCAGTTGTTACTTCACCTTTTTTGTTTCACATTTTGTGTCCTCTCTTTGTTTCTTGATGAGTCTGGCTAAAGATTCATCAATCTTGTTTATCTTTTTTAAAAAACCAGATCTTTGTTTCATTGATCTCTTTCAGTGTTTTTTTTTGTTTTGTTTTGTTTTGTTTTGTTTTGTTTTTTCAGTCTCTATGTCATTTTTTCTGCTCTGGTCTTTATTATTTCCTTCCTTCTACTTACTCTGGGCTTTTATTCTTGTTCTCATTCTAATGTTTTTGTTTGTAGTGGTAGATAGTTTATTAGAGCTTTTTCTTGTCTGGAGATAGGTATAGAATGCTACAACTTTCCTTTCAAGACTGCTTTTGCTATGGGTTGTTGTGTGTTCATTTTTGTTTGTTTCTTTTTTGATTTTCTTGGTAACCCTTTCATTGTGTAATAACATGCTATTAAGTCTCAATTTGTTTTATTGTTTTTGAGTGTTTTTACTGGAGTTAATTTCTAATTTCATGCCATTGTGAACTGAAAAGTTGCTTGATATAATTTAAATCTTCTTGAACTTGTAGAGACTTATTTTGTATCCTAACATGTGGAATATCTTTGAGAATGTCCAATGTGCATGTGAAAAGAATGGATATTCTACAGCTATGGGATGGAATGTTCTGTAAATGTCAATTAAATCCATCTGTTCTAATGTGACATTTAAAGTCTCTGTTTCCTTGTGGATTTTTTATCTGGAAGATTTATCCAGTGATGTTAGTGTGATGTTAAGGTCCTCTGCTATGACTATATTGCTATAGATCTCACCCTTAAGGTTCTCTCAGGATGTTTATTTTTTTAAAATATATATTTAGGTGCTCCTATATTGGGTGAATATATGTTTATCAGGGTTATATCCTGTAGTGGCCATCTTTGTCTGTTTTTATGGTCTTGGTTGAAGTCTATTTTGTGAGATATAAGTATTACTATCACTGCTTTTATTTTTTCATTTCCATTTGCATGGAAATTGTTTTCCCATCCCTTCATTTACAGTCTGTGTGAATCTTTTGTTCTGAGGTGGGTCTCTCTTGTAGACAGCATATATATGAGTCATTTTATTTTTATCCATTCAGTTATGCTATGTATTTTAATTAGAGCATTTCATCCATTGACATAAAAGTTTATAATTGATGGGTACTTATTTACTGCCATATATATATATATATATATATATATATATATACCCATCAATCATATATATATATATATATATATATATATATATATATATATTCTCCTCTCTCTTAATTTCTTCTCCTTAAAGCCCTCCCTTTAACATTTCCTGCAATGCTGGTTTGGTAGTAATGCACTCCTTAGTCTTTTTTGTCTTATTTATGGTTTCTATTTCTTGGTTTATGCTTTTATAGTTCCCACTAATTTTCTTGAAATTCTCATTAAGTTCCTTAAGTATCCTTATAACCATTTCTTTGAACTCTATATCTGAAAAAAAATATTTGCCTCCATTTCATTTAGCTCTTTTTGGAGTTTCCTCCTTTTCTTCATTTGGGGGTTATTTCTCTTTCTCCACATTTTTGCTGTCCCTTAGTATTTATTTCTGTGTATTAGAGCAAATTGCTATGCCTCCCAGTCTTCATGGAGTAGCCTTATGTAGTAAGGGTTTTGTGGTACCCAATGGTGCAGTCTCTTAGATCCCTGTGCTGGGTGCTCCAGGAATGCCTCTTGTGTGAGCTACTTGGGCTGTCCCATAATTGGGTCCTGAATTATGTTTTTCCACACATGGGAGGAATCTCCTCTCAGAAGCTTGAGGCTCACCCCCATGCAAGCTGTTGTGAAGGTTCTGGCAGAACAAAAGAAAAGAAAACAAAACAAGAAGAAAAAATATATATACACAAGACCCCTAACAACAACAACAACAACAACAACAACAACAAAAGCAACCACAAAAGAAAAGAGAATTAGAAAGAACAAAAGAGAATAGAACAGAAAGAAAAATATAAGAAGAAAGAAAAAGGAATATAAAAGGGCAGAGATGTAAGAAAAGACATATGAATAAAGAATAGGGGAAGGAAAATGGTACAAAAGAAAAGAGGAAGAAAATAATTTTGAAAAGGAAAACAAGAAAGCAGGTAGACAAAAAATAAAAGGAAAAACGAAAAGAAAGCAGGAGAAAGAAGGGAAGGGAAAAAGTAGGGAAAATTGGATCTATGATAGAGAAAGGAGAGATTAAAATAATAACAAATCTTTAAAGAAGAAAGATAAGGAAGATAAATTAAAAAAAAAAAAAGAAACGAGTAAAGTGGCCTTAATCTCAGTTGAGTTTGGTGCCTTCTGAGAACTCCCTTTGGGTCCTGCTCTTCTGATGACTGTGGCTGGCTGTTTTGTCTGCCAATTCTGGACTTCTAAGCAGCCGTTTAGGGGCTAACAACTGTCAGAAACTGTCCTCCTTTGGTTCTTAGCAACCTGCTTGAAGCTTCAAAAGATCCACAGTTTGTGTCCGTTTCCACAGAGCTTGACTGTGCACAGGAGAGGTCAAGCTGCTCTCTAAGGACGATTTGTCAGCAAACTTCCCTAAGTTCCCTGGGCTCCACCTCTATCTGCTTTTGTCTGCCAGCCAGCTATCAATCATAATCACTCAAAAATCTGTTTCTGAAAGAGCTTTAGGTGGAGTCTGGAGTCTAGACCTCTGGGTCTTACGGTTCAAATTTCAAGGAAAGTGATGGGTGTGCTTCCCTGCCTCAGAGCTACTCCTCTGAGAGTAACCCAGAATATATCCCTGCACTCAACTGGAGATCCTCTTAAACAGTCCAGTGGACCAGTTGGAAACTTGGAATTTCTAGCAGCTCTCCCCAGACCAGGAAGCATCAACCAGGTTTCTGGGTTACTGGGATCATCAGCCCCTCTCTCAAGTCAGTGACTGATGCTCCCAGAGACTATTCAAACCCCTAGGCTTGGTAACTCTGCTGCTTTCTCCTCTGCAAAGGTCAAGATGCAGGGTGTGGCAGGCAGGTTCCTGAGGGTGCGGTGGGCTGAATCACATAGACAGGGTTTTCTCCGTTTCCTGAGCTGTGGTTTCTGGAAGGGACCAGCACCTCTTAAGAAAAATGGCCACTTCAGTTTCGTGGAATGCAATTGAAAACAGGTCTCCAAGCCACCTCTTTTCCATGTCTTCCGTCTTCCCCCAATGCCTCCTCCCCCAGCCTCTCCTCAGGCACCTTAAGTCCTCACCACTTTCCTCCACTGAAGCCTCAAGTGAGAAGCTGCAAATGAAAATCCCCTGCTCTGGGTTTAAAAAAGAAACAACTATGGCTTTAAATCCCAACCGACTCCAGACTTCCCAGTGGCCAGAAGCCCTGCTGGTTTTGGCTCTGGTGATCAAGGCTGTGGAGACCAGCCTGGGTTCCAGGCCTGATCTTAGGGAAACAATCCTCCCACAGGAGAGATCCCTCTGTACTCTTGGCTTGCTGCTTGTGGAAGCTGGGGCAGTTCTTCAGTCTCCAGGTATTTTCTGTCCTTTCCTTGATATATGTTTTTTCCTCAGGTGGACCTCAGTTGGTAATTCTTGGTGAATGTTCCCCAATTCAGTTGTATTTCCAGTCTGGCCCTGTAAGAATGGCCACCATCCTCTCCAAGTTGGAGACATTTAAAAACAGCACAGTGAACAAACATGCTATGATATATTGTTTATCAGGCAACCAGAGATTCTCTCTGCTGACTTTATAAAGGAGATCTTAACTGGCCTTTCCAAGTTTTCAATCTTATTATAAACAGCAATTTGTTGAGAATGCTCCTATTACATATATTTCAAGGGAAAACTATCATACAAATTTAAATGCTATTTAGAAAATAATGTTTTAGGGCATCTGGCTTTACCTGTGAAGAGTGAATGAGCAACTAAGCACTAGTTTCTGCCCATTAAACCTGCAGTTTTGTCCAGTGTGTGCTTTTGACCCTCATTAGAATGCCTTTAAAGAGAGCATGTATTATAACCAAACAGCAAAGTCCTTCATTCTGTTGAAGGGTCTACAAATCAAACAGAATGACACCTGCTATTGGTTGGAATAAAACCTTTATTCTCTGTCTCCTGTCTCGAGGGGGGGAAGGGCATTATAAAAAAATGTGGTGAGAACAGGCACCTGGACAGAGGTACTTAAAATACAACAATAAAATTTGAATTTGTCTTTGGCTTGCTGTGTCTTCAGTTGTCATTTTACATGGCTCAAAATTATTTTGGCTTTTATATCTTACAAATCTTAGGAGGACATATAAAGGATATTAAAGCAAGCAGCTGGGGATGTTGGGGACAGACAGAAAGGTAGCAGGAAAAGTGGGAGGTCTCAGGAAACAGTATCATAGTGGGAAAAAGTCCAAAGGTGACCTGAGACAAGTGGTAACAATGAATGACACCATCTACATTTACTGAATATTAATATCATGCTAAAAATAAATATTTTATCACATTTAACTTTTACCCCAAATCTATGAAGTACTTTCTTTTAAATATGTTTTTATTTATTTGCGAGAGAGAGAAAAGGAGAGGAAGAGAGAGATAGAAGCATTAATAAGAGAAAAACATCAACATTGATTGGTTGCCTCCTATAAGCCCCCTGTTGGAGATCAAGCCCACAATCTAGGACGTGTCCTGACTAGGAATAGAACTGGTGACCTCTTGGTGCATAGGTCAATCACTGAGCCACACCGACTTGGCTATAAAAAACTCTTAATAGAGGCATAAAATAAGATCAATAGAGCTGGTAAAATTTAGGTATAGCAAATTTGAGAACATGAGTCACCATCTTTTTATTAATCACAAGCAAGAGGGAAATCATCATAACTAACTTCCCAGGAGAAAGTTCAGGAGAAACTAAGAACTCTTTTATTACTAATTGAAATATTTAAGGTCCATTGGCTTTCCAGGACTACAGTTGACTCTTGAACAATACAGGGTGGGGGTAGGTGATAAGCTCTTCCCTTCCTTCCCCCCAACTCTATAGACAAAAATGCACATATAACTTTTGACACCCCAAAAAACTTAACTAATAATAGCCTCATATTTTGTATGTTATGTGTGTTATTACTGTATTCTTATAATAAAGTAAGCTAGAGAGAGAAGAAAATGTTATGAATATCATAAGTTTCATCTGCAAATTTTTTCAAATGGCCACAAATCTCTAAACATTTTTCAAATATACTCATTTCAAAAATCTGCTTAAAACTGGACCTTCACAGTTCAAACCCGTGTTGTTCTAGGGTCAGCTATACTCACTGCCTACCTGCCATGGGGAAGAATGGTTCCATGGGGCTCTAGTCCCAACCCAAAGGAACCAGAGAAGAATGCTATTCTATTTCACATTAATTTGATTCCTGTTATAGCTTGTTATCTGTACAAGGATACCTGACCTGAGTTGGGGAGTGAAGGCGGAAATCTAGTCTGAACTCTACTCTCCAGGCAAAGGAGTAGTCATGGTCTGTGTCCATCCTGGTAGATTGCACATATGCCCAATAGTTGATCCACAGAAAGAGAGTCCTATTTGTGGTAAAGATACATGATGCCCTGTTGCAGTAGGACCTAATAAAACTGAGTATTTTAGAAAGGCAGTGGCCAATCTGGTCACCTAGGTCTCAGGCTTCTCAGTGGCAGTGGATGAGTGGTACAGGGTACATGGGTTATATGTAGTTCACAGTCTCTGACATTTCCCTGAATCCTGCCTTGATTCAGATTGCAACCTGCTGTCTACATCTCCATAAGGGCTGTGTCTTACTCAGTTGTCTCCCTCACAGCTCCTGGAACACATTAAGTCCTTATGCAAAAGACTTTGTGAGTCAGCGAATGAACAGGCTTATTGTACAAGCCTCGTGCTGCCTGTTGCCTGTGAAAACACGTGCAGCTGAAGTCCAGTTGTTTGTGCTTTAATTCATATTTAATTTCCTAGCATTTGTGCTAGCTTTTTTTTTTTTTTTAGACTAAAATGTATAGTGTTCAAAAATATGTGAAAACAAAGCTCAGCACATAATCTGGATGCTTGTCAAGGGCCATCATCTAATAATTTTAGAGCATCTGATCAAGTTGATTTGGTTAGTGTTAGAATATGCCCTTTTCCCTGGGGATGGTTCTACATGGGCACAGCCATGTAATTATTGTCACAAAAACATGCACATTCACGCACAGACTGTAATAGGGAGAAAAATATTTTACTAACAAACTGTGGAAACAAAGGAAAATCACTTAATAGAAAAAAATGCTTTATCAATTTCTGATTATCAGTTTTAAAGTCCAAAAATTCATCAAATACACTATATCCCTACTGTCATAGTACACTGTGCCAAGTCAGATTAAGCCTGGGTTGAGTCAGAAAGATAGCAGCTGAGATCAATGGTGACAATGAAGGAGATAGGGTTTTGTTTTTGAGGCCTTGTAGAAATAACCTAAAGAGCCACTTGTTAAGAAATTACAAACTTCACTTTTGATCTCTTTTAGGTACTTGATTTGGGCTGATTATCTATTTGAGAAACACAAAATAAACAGAAAGTTATATCACACAATTTTCATGTCATAAACATAAAATGTAATCATCATTCCTTTAAAAATTCAACCTACATCACAAACCATCACAAAAACAAATTCTGTGAGTTTTGAAAACATTTAATCCATGACTATCTAGTACAAATAATTTTTCAAGTGAATTAAGACATTAAAAAATTTTAATGTAACTGAACTTCATTAAAGCACAGCTTGTTGTTGCACAGATCCAGATGCAAATAAGGAAAATTGTGTCTCCTATAATTGTTTACAGCAAAATATAGCAGCGGAACTACCCCACTTGTATCTCCTGAAAAGGAGTTTTGTATGGAACTGAGGCCAAAACAAAAGAAGTGGATATTAGTCTAGAGCAGCGATTTTCAACCTTTTACATCTCATGGCACACATAAACTAAATACTAAAATTCTGTGTCACACTAAAAAAATATATTAAATTTTTTTGTCTATCTGAAAAAAAAGTGTAATTTTGATCCATTCATATCAGATGGCTATTGTTGTCTTGTCTGTTGTCATTTTTAAAAAATTTTGACAATCCAAGAGAAGGGAAATCATATGTTATACCCCCAGGGCCAATACCATATTCATTGGGCAAAATGCTAAATGTATTTTCCCTTAAGATCAGGAACAAGACCGGGATATCTGCTTTTATCCCTCTTATTGAAAGTAGTACTGGAACTTCCTAGCCACAGCAATCAGACAACAATAAGATATAAAAGACATTCAAATTAGAAAGAAAGAAGTAGACCTGTCATCATTTGCATACTTTTTATATAGGACCATAAAGATTCCACCAAAAAACTAATAGAACTGATAAATGAATTAAGTAATGTAGCAGGATACAAAAATAAACATACAGAAATCAGTTGCATTTTTATACATCAATAATGAACTACCAGAAAGAGAAACTAAGAAAATAATTCTATTTACAATGTTTCAATAAAACCCAAATACATAGGTATAAATTTAACCAAGGATATAAAAGGCCTGTCTTCTGAAAGTGTAAGACACTGAAGAAAAAAATTGAAGAAGATGCAAATAAGTGGAAGCATATACCATGTTCATGGATAGAAAGAATGAACATCATTAAAATGTCCATATTATCCAAAGCAATTTATAGATTCAATGAAAATCCTATCAAGATACCAATGGTGTATTTCACAGAAATAGGACAAATATTTCAAAAAATAATATGGAACCACAAAAGACTCTGAATAGCCATAGCAATCTTAAGAAAGAAGAACAAAGTTGGAGGAAATATGCTACCCGATATCAAATTATACTACAAGGTCATAGTAATCAAAATAGCATGGTGCTATAATAACAATAGAGATATACATCAATGGAACAGAATAGAGAGCTCTGAAATCAACCCATGACTTTATGATCAATTAATATTTGATAAAGGAGGCAAAAACATAAAATGGGATAAAGACAATCTGTGCAATAAATGGTGTTGGGTAAATTGGATTACCCAACACACACACACACACACACACACATATGCAAGAAAATGAAACTATATCACCTTCTTATATCATGCACAAGAATAAACTCAAAATTGATTAAAGACTTAAATGTAAGACTCAAAACCCTAAACATCCTAGAAGAAATCTTGGACATTTCTCCTAGCAATATTTTTTTCTGATATATCCCCTTAGACATGGGAAACAGGAAAAAAACAACAAAAACAAAACAAAAAAAAAATGTGACTATATCAAACTAAAATGTTTTTGTGTAGCAAAGAAAACTATTAACAAAATGAAAAGACAACACACCTAATGGGAGAACATATTCGCTAATGATACAACTGATAAGGTGTTAATATAAAAAACACCCCCACAATAATCCATTTTTAAAATGGGCAGAAGACCTGAATAGACTCTTCTCCAAAGAGGACATACAGATTGCCAATAGACATATGAAAAGATGCTCAACATCACTAATCATCAGAGAAATGCAAATTAAAACCACAATGAGATAATGGCTGACATCACTAGAACAAGTGTTGGTGAGGATGTGGAAAAAGGGAATTCTCATGCATGGTTGGTGGGAATGCAGATTGGCACAGGCACTATGGAAAGCAGTGTGGCGTTACCTCAAAAATTTTTAAATGGAACTGCCTTATAACCCCATAATTCCAGTTCTGGAAATATATCCAAAGAAACCCGAAACACTAATTTGAAAGAATATATGCATCCTTATTTTCATTACAATATTAATAGCTAAGATTTAGAAGCAGCCCAAGTGCCCATCAGTAGATGAGTGGATAAAAAATGTTGTGGTACATTTAAACAATGGACTACTACTCTGCTATAAAATAAAAAAGGAAATCTTACCTTTTGCTTAAACATGGGAGGACCTGGAGAGCATAATGCTAAGTGAAATAAGCTTTTCAGATCAAGTATCATATGATTTTACTTATATGTGGAATATAATTAAAAATAAACTAACAAATGGAGACAGACCCATGGATATAGAGAACAGACTGACAGCTGTCAAAAAGAAGTGGTTTGGGGCTAAGTGAGATGGGTGAAGGGATTAAGCAATGAAAAAACAAACAAACAAAAAAACCTCATGGGAACAGATACAATATGGTGATTACCAGAGGGTAGTGAGGTGGGGGAGAGGGAAGAGGTAGAAGAGAATAAAGGGGGGGAAAATGGTGATAGAAGGAGTCTTGACTTGGGGTGATAAACACAATATAGTATACAGATTATATGCTGTAGAATTGTATACCTGAAACTTTTATAATTTAACTAGAGGCCCATTGCACGAAGAGATTCGTGCAATAGGCCTTCCTTCCCTTGGCTTCCAGCACCAGTTTTCCTCCAGGACCTGGGACTGAGGTCTTCCCTCTGGCCAGAGTCTGCTGCCTTTGCTGCAGATTCCAGCTAGAGTCTGCCATCTTCGCTGTAGACTGTGGTCTTCGTATTTGCTGCAGACTCGGGAGACTGCAGTTTTCATCTTCACTGTGGCCAGAGTGCCACACCTGCAGATCTCTTCACATCCCGCCCTCCTTCTCATAGCAGGTGTCCTGCCCCACCTGGCATGGCTGGGCGGCTGCCATCTTTCTCCTTCTAATTTGCATATTCCCTCCTGAATGGCTGGTGGGTGTAATGGAGTGATGGTTAATTTGCATGTTTCTTTTATTAGTGTAGATTAACCAATATCACCCCAATAAATTCAATAAAAAATATATTTTAAAAAGATATTTACATTATTTAATGACAAATATTAACTACCTCTTAGGGCCAGAGCTAATATTTCCACTAATTTCCCAATTTCATACACAAAACATAAGGTCATCCCAGCTGGCATGTCTCAGGGTTGAGGGTTAAGTGTCAACCAATGAACAAAGAGGCCATGATTTGATTCCCAATCAGGGCACATGCCTGGGTTGTGCTCGATCCCTACTTGGGGGCATGCAGTAGGCAGCCAATCAATGATTCTCTCTCATCATTGATGTTTCTTTCTCTCTTTCTCCCTCTCCTTTCCTCTTTGAAATCAATAAAAATATATTTAAAAAAATAAGGTCAACTTTTCCTCAAAGGTACCATTTAATGTATATAGTTATTGAAATTTATAATTTTAAAGTCTATGAAATTGGGAGAAATTAGAAACAAATTTTTTTTCTATGCTTGCTACTTAAATTTACATATACTAAAATATTTTCCCTCTTGTTGTGATCACATGTTCATAGTTATCTACCAACAAAGGTTGAAGGATTGAGAATCAGAAAACTATGTTGCTCTTTTTATTTATTTTTTGACCCTGATACTATGACCTTGTACAGGTACTTCTCTATAAGAAAAACTTTGTTCCTTAGGGCAGGCCATGCTCTAGGGAGGAACCATGGGCTGGTGAAAGCATGACACTATGTAATAAATTACTTTATATAAATCTTTGGCATACATTATTTGAATGTTTTGGCAACAGATTCATTTTCTCAATTATGCTTTAACTAGAGGCCTGGTGTACAAAATTTATGCACTGGGGCAGTGGGGAGGACTGTCCCCATGATCTATTGTCTTTGCAAATGGAAGCCCTGCCCTTTCACCACAACACTGCTAGTAGGTAGCCTGGGCCTCCTCTCTCTGTGGGGCCAATGGTTGGGCCCCTGATGAATTGCATCGCACCTGCCTTGGCTGGTGCCAGTGGTGTCATAGCATGGTCGTCCTGATGGTCATTCCACTGTTTGGCCATTTGGGTGATTTGCATATTATGTTTTTATTATTATAGAATAGAGGCCCAGTGCACAAAATTCAGGCATAGTGGTGGTGGTGGTGGGGGGGGGGGTCTCTCAGACTGGCCTGCACCCTCTCTCAATCCAGGACCGTCGGGGGATGTCTGACTGCCAGTCTAGGCCCAATCCAACTTGGATTCCTAAACTGTCAGTCAGACATCCCTCTTGCAATCTGGGACCACTGGCTCCTAGCTGCTCACTTGCCTGCCTGCCTGATGCCCCTAACTGCTTGCCTGACTGCCTGATTGCCCCTAATCACCTCTGCCTCAGCCTCCTCTGCCACAGCTTTGTCTGGAAGGATATCCAGAATGATGTCTGGAAGGTCGTTTGGCTGTCTGATCTAATTAGCATATCATGCTTTTATTATTATAGATAATGCTAGAATCAAAAGTATCTAGTAGGAAGCACACACTGGCTGATTAGTAGGAGATGGCACAGCACAAAAAAACAAAAACAAAACAAACAAACAAACAAACAAAAAAACAAAAACAAAAACACCCTGAAAGTTAGAAAGAGATGAATCAGTAATGAAAATAATTGAGCTATCTACTGTGAAATTAGTGATGCAATATCAAAGTGCTTTGTTCAGCCCAGAGGAAAACTGATAGAAACTGGATAAGTCTTGTAAACCTCGAAGAACCTGGTTGTAGCCAGTTATTATCACTGAGGTGGAGAAGAGAATTAAAGAATTAAAAGTACATAGAACATCTCTTTGTTTGGAACTAATGCTTTAACAAAAAGTGTCTACTTTACTGAGCATCACTGATTAGATCTCCAAAGTCTTCAAAATTACCACTGTTCATGGTGCTGTGTGGTTCAGATCCTCTGGTTTCTGCCCTTCAAAGACTGTGGTCTGAGCCCCACAACAGGGAAGCAGACACACACATACATGTTCTCACACACAGCTAAACATTTAACTCTCAAGGAGCAAGTATATTTTGGAGGATAGAAAGTCTTGCAAGGCATGTTTATAGAAAGGGTGGGTAACTCACCACCTACTTTGACCAGACAGGCAGGGCTTTGTGTAGGAAGGTGGAGCTGTCAGGAACTGTCTGAATGGTGGTAAGGAAAATCTTAACTGGCTGGTGGTGAGAGCAATTCCAAATGCATGGCTCAGTTTAGGAGCCAGAGTGAGAATAATGATTTTTGCAGACAGACAGGGTGGGTAAGGTTACTCTGAGAAGTCCAGGGAAATTGAGGTGCAGGGCATGCTTCTGATCCTACTATGTTAGCTATGGAGAAAGGTAAGCTCACAGTCAGCCCCTACTCTACCAGGCACTGGCCACAGTGTCCACTGTGTGTTTCAGCAATTCCCTTCTCATTTATAAGGGGTATGTAACAATATACTCTGCTATCTACAGAAAGTTATTTCATCATCTCAAAGGAGATTCTGTAGATGAAAGAGATTTTATTCCCATGGGCTAGAGTTAAATTGCTCAGGGCTCCGACACAGTAAAGATTAGATAAACAATAGGGCCAGAGTCCCTCCTTAACCCTTTTCTCTTAAAGAGTCACAATCCCACTTTTCCCACCCCCTGCATATAGCCCACTGGACTTTTAGTTTTTATTTAGGGACATACCAGGTTATCTTACCTTTCAAGTGGCCATTTCCAAACTCCTGCTTGGTTTGTATCCAAATGCCACCTCAACCTCTCTGAATAAATACAGGATGGGTGGCAACTGTAATCTGCCTACTATTCTAACCCACTCCAAGACATTTCCCATCCTATTTATTTATTTATTTATTTGTTGCTTTCCAAGGGAATTATCCCTTGTTTATCCTTTAATTTTTTTTAAAAAAAAATCACTTCATCTTTCAATTCTTATATCATTATCTTTGTATATCACTTCATATATGTAATTAAAATTTTTTATTCATTAGAATGGGTAGCAGAAGAGTAAAAAAAAGGGACATGGGTGAAGGGCCTTTGTGATAGGAAGAAGGCTCTATCTGGACTAAGTAGACATATTCTCTCCTTTGGGCTTAAATTTACTTTTAAAGATAAAGAAATTTAAATTTATAGGGATCCAGCAGTTAGGACATGGTAAAATAATGCAGAGATGATGATAATTGCTGGTTATGTGATAGAGTCAATATTGGAACTCAGATCTTATGTTAGGCCAGTGATATCCAACAGAAATGTAATGCGAGCTGTATATGCAATTAAAACATTTTTAGCACTTACATTATAGTAATTAAAAATAAATAGGTGAAATTAAGTTTAACATATTTTATGTAACCAATGTACCCCAACATGTGATAAATATATAATTATCAGTGGAGCTTGGAGCTGACGTTACGCCATGATATCCAACAGAAATGTAATGCATTTGAAGAAAATACTAAATCTTGGTTGGAGGTTAATAAAAAGTAAAATGTAACATCTCTCCTCTAGGCCTGTGGACCCCCACATTCCTATCTAAGGAACTGCTTGACAGAGTGGGCTCTCATCATTCATCTCTGTGCTCTCAAACACCACTCCTTCTAGGAATGCTCACTTTTGGGTGATTCTTAACAATGATCATAATTGCTACACATTTGATAAGATTCTCCTACTTTTCTCTGTTCTACTTTTTCCTCTCTCTTCTTCTATCCGTGTCACTTGTTCTTTTTGTCTTTACCATTCTACTCTTTAGTATCTTTCTCTACAAAATACTCAAGCAGAACTGAGTGATTCAATAAATGAAAATAACAAGTGTCACAGCACTTTTCCTAGAAACCATGGGTATAAAACTCACCAAAAAAATATAAAATGCCAGCTAATTACAGCTCTCACAGTACCAAGTACATACAATATAAATGATATTTGTAAGCTAAATTGCCTGTATTTGAGTCTATAACATATAGAATGTCATTTTCACAAGTTAAATTTGTCCCCCCAAAATTTATACATATTGATAAGTTGATGAATAATACCCTAAATTCTTTGATTATTCAAATGTTATTTTCTCATATATACTTAAAATAGTACTCTGATCTTAACTGCTAATTTTTAAGGTTTCATTTTTTTTTTTTTTTTGAGTTATGGAACTAATTTGGTGGGTCAAAACCAGCATAATTTTAAAAATAAAATAGGACAAGAAGGAATTACATCAGAGTACTTCATATGGTAGTAACGGTCAACACAATTTCATGAAATTTGTTTTATATATTTAAATATGTATGTTATATATGTATGTTTTATATAGATCTATATATTTGAATGCTGGGTGGTAATGTAAAATATGTATATTTTCTATTGTGAGTCATGGTCAAAAAAAGTTTGAAAATCTTATACATTGTTGTGGGAATACAAAATGGGTCAGCAACTATGGAGAAATTTGGTGGGTCCTCAAAAAGTTAAACAGAGAATTACCAAAAACTCCACAATTTCCCACTTGGTATATACCCCAAAGAATTGAAAACAAGGATTCAAGGAAATACATGTACACCCATGTTACAGCAGCTCTATTCACAATTTGGGAAATAGCCCAAATGTTCATCTGTGGTGGCTGAATAAGCAAATCGTGGCCTATCCATACAATGGACTATTATTCAGTCAAAAGAAAGAAATGAAGTACTCATACACACTATGAGAATGAACCTTGAAAACATGATGCCAAGTGGAAGAAACTAGATACAAAAGGCCACATATTATATGATTACGTTTATAAGAAATAACCAAACTAGGTAACTCCATAGAGGGAATGCTGATTGGTTGCTGTCAGGGGTCCAGGAATGGGGGATGGGGAGAATCTGCTTAATAGTTAAGGAGTTTCACTCTAGAACAATGAAAATATTTTAAGACCAAGAAAGAGGTGGTGGTTGCACATTGTGACTGTGCTAAATGCCACTTAATTGTCACTTTAAAATGGTTAACTTTATGTTATGTGAATTTCACCTCAAGAAATTAAAGAAAAAATGTTTTAACATCCTCCCTCTAGAAGGCTCCTCACTAGGTTGCTTTGCTATGCGTATTGCATCCACTTGCGGTGCTGTCACATCACCACCTACTGGTGAAGGCGCCTCCTGTCCTATTCTGGAATGAAGATGCCTGACTGCGGAGAGAGCCACATCCGTAGTTCAAAGCTCAAGTCAAGGCCCGTGCCCTTAACTGGGGTGCCAACTGCATGAGTGTCCAGGAGATTCACGGTGATAACCTCCATTCTTTTTGAGGTTTTGGCAGGAAGAAGGATGTTTCTAGTAATGGCCCTGAAATAGGTCTCAGAAAGTCACTGAATATATCTGTGCATTAACTGAGATCAACACCTACAGCAGGGTTACTGTAAGGGTTAATATAAGATAGCATAAGGAATGCACCTACTACAAATAGATGTTCTCAAACGTTAGTTCCTTTCCTTATTTGGTATGGACTTAGGAATACCAAACAAGATGACTCTTACCTCTAAGGGGCTCCCCTACTTCAGAATGTCACTGGAGGAAAGATAAGACTGTGGGTGCTTGGAGCAAAGCAACTGGGATCAGGAGCATACCAGTACAGAACACAGAGCAGAAACCAAACATAATACAGAGCCAAGAGGCGATCGAAGCACAAGACCTGGCGAGTGCTGGGTGTCTAACAGGAACAGACAAAAGGCGGAGAGGAAAGACCCACAGTCATCCTGCTTACCACCACAAATGTTCTCAACTGAGAGGGGCAGATGCACTGAAATATACTTGGGCAAAGTATTTGTATATTTTTACAAATGGAATTGATACTATGTTCTATAAAAATTACATGAAAAGAAGAATGGATTGTGATCGGCAACTACAAAAAACAACCAAAAAAGACAGACACAAAGCCATGTGCTTTTCAAATTGTGAGGCCAGAGGTATGAGCAGCTCAGAGGGTATAAGCAAGAACATGGAAGCAAGTATCGTAAAAATTAATTAAAAATAAAATAGAAAGGAAAAATGACCAGAGCAAAATGTACTTCTTCACATGACAGATTGGGGTTTGTAGGGAACTATATAAAGTGATGTAATTTGGCATTAGAAAACAAAATCAAAATATCCTACTCATATGCTGCTAGGAATGTTTACAGGATCAGTGAGGAGGGGGTTGGGGGAGTAGGAAAAACCTTACAAGGAGGTAAAGGGGGCCAGGCTCCCCCAGATCATTTCAAGGCAAGTTTGTACCCTGTGTTCTGTTACCGTCACTCCATGCCTCTCCTCTTCAGAGCCTTCCCATGGGGTGGCTTTGCCCAGAGATGGCAGCTGATGTAAATGCTACCGATTTTTCTGTCCCCAAATCCCAAGTACCACCTTACCGTCCTCTCCTGTTAGGATGGAGGAAATACCATTTCTGGCCCCTTGTAGGCCTCTCGGCCTGGGACCTCACACCATTGGTCTCTTATATCTGAACCGTTTTCTTTATATGAGATCTTCCCAGTCTTTTTGAAAACATACCTCACATCTGAAAAGTTAAACAAAACAAAAAGCTTCCTTGTACTCCACATTTTCTTCCAATTTCCACCTCATCTTCCTGATGTCTCAAATCATAGTTTAGTCTCAACACGGGTGCCTGTACAGGCTGCCTTAACATCCTCACCTCTCCGTTCACACGGATCTCCGTGGCCACACGCCCGCTAAGGTGAGCAACAGCCTCCAATGAGTCAGCAAGCACGTCTCAGTCTTAAACTCAAATTCGATTCCAGTTAAGACATTTTATGCTGCTGACCCCATGACCTCCTGCATTCCTGTTCCTCCAGGTCTTGCCTGGCTGACCCTGCTGCCTACCTCTCCAGTCTCACCTGGCTTTCCCTCCTCCCTATTTTCTAGCCGCCTTGCCTTCCTCCACTTCAGGGTGAGCAATGCTGCCACCTGCCTACAGGAAATAACCTCACCCTAGATTTTGCTTAAAATCTCTGCCCCCCCTGAGAGAGCTCTTGCATTGGGTTAAATTCAAACCCACTGTTAAACATTCTCATTCCTCCTTTCCCTTTTCTTTACTAGCCCTTATCACAAATTGTACTTACACATTTACTGTGTAGTTTTTTTCCAATATGCTTTTCTCCCTCTTCAGATGATCAGTTCCACTGGAGCAGATTCCATGGTCATGTTCACCATTTTACTCCTTGTGTCCTAGGTGACACAATAAGCATAGCACATAGTAGGCCTCAGTAAGTAATGTCTGAAGGAAGATGATTGAGGGAGCAAACCTTCTGCCCAAGGCCAGAGAAATATAAATTCTAGAGATTAATTTAGAAATCTTCTGCTATTATCACAGAATTTATTTAAAGGCCACAGTCCAATCCTTAGAAATAATAAGGCAGATGCAAAATGTGCTCCATGAAATTTTATAACCTCTGCAAACACTTGTCAAGGACCAAACTAAATTTTATTGGACAGACTTACCTAGCTTATCAGCCACAGAGAAGCAGCTCCAGGCAAGGAAGTCTACCATGCCTCAATGTGCTACTTTCTAAGGATGAGCTAACTACCTTTACATCATGGGAAAGTCTACCATGTTTTTGATACACATACAGAGGAATTAAAACATTTAAACAAAATGGTCGAAGAATGAGTCCAAACTCTATTCTTGTTTTTGCAAATTTCCCTCTCAGGTCCAATGAAGTCACATTGTTGGCATTTCAGAGTATAACTATGAGGCAGTTATAGTTTATTCATTTGTGGTCTGGTGTCTCCTGTGGTTACCAGTGTGTTGGTGGACGGTCACAGCCTTATTGGGTGGTCAGAAACACAATAGCTGGACAGGGCCAGGTTGGCCAGGTATAACATAAGGTAAGATTTCATTCCCCTGTCACTGTACGCCCCTTTCCTTGCTTTACTTTATTTAAACATATCTTACTTTCTGAATAGCATTTGTAGTCTGCCACTGACCTTCATGTGAATGTAAGATCTATGGGGTAGGGTTTATTTCTGTTTAATTCCTTGCTATAATTCTGTTCCTCAGAACATTACAGGCATGAGAGGTGCTCAAGAAATACCAAATAAATGGAGGAATAAAATTTGTTGCAATTTAATTTACTCCATGTCTATTATGTATTAGGACTAGTAATAATTAATGTCGTTTTCTAATACTTTTTTAAATCTAATTTATTTAAACAATACAACAAAATTTAATCAACAATATAGTTGTTGTTGTTTTCTACTACTTGTGCCCAATGCTCAGGAAGCATTTTAATCCCTCTGTTGTAAAATTCTTGTGATTTTGATGCAAAAAATTCAGTCAATGCATTTTTGAGGCATTCTTCATTATTAAATATTTTTCCAAGAAGGAAGTTTTGCAAAGAACGAAACAAATGGTAATCGGAAGGGGCAATATCAGGAGAATATGCAGGTTGAGGGAGAACTTCCCATTCCAACTGGCGCAGTTTTCCAGCAGTGATTCTTGCAATATGCGGTCGTGCGTTATCGTGGTGAAGAATTACGCCCTTCCGATTAATCAGCGCGGGTTCTTTTTCTCTTAAAGCTTGGGCTAACCTTTCCAATTGGGCACTATACACTGCACTTGTAATGGTTTGGTTAGATGGTAAAAGTTCATAATGAAGAATTCCTTTAAAATTCCACCAAACACACAACATCACTTTTTTCGCATGCAAGTCAGGTTTTGGTGTGGGCTGCGGAGCCTCATTTTTGTCCAACCATTGAGGCTGCCTTTTCAAATTAACATACAGCACCCATTCTTCATCTCTGGTAACAATTTGCTCTAAAAACAGCAAACAGTTTTGACGAGAGAGGAGCGAACTGCAGATTGTGACTTTGATTACGGTTGTTGTCGGTCAACTCATGAGGAACCCATTTTCCAAACTTTTGGACTTTGCCAAGTGCATGCAATTGATTGGAAATTGTTTTTTGTGAACAATTTAAAGTTGTCGCAAGCTCTTGTTGGGTAATTTGAGGATTTTGTACCAAAAGAGCTTGAAGAGCTTCTTGATCAAAATCGGACACACAGCCTCGACCACTCTTGTCATCTAACGAAAAATTTCCCTCGCGAAATTTCTCAAACCAACGCTGGCATTTTCTGGCGCTAACTGCATCTTGACCAAGAGCACCACAGATGTTTTTTGCAGCCTCTCTTGCTTTTCTTCCTAATTGGAACTTGTAAAGCATGCAGTGCCGAATATGCTCTTCATCCGCCATCTTCTTAGCCCTAGTTTTGCAACAAAAACCAAACCAAACACAAACTTTTTCAAGCAAAACTTGTTAATTGCACTTCACATGTTCTGTAGATACCACGTGTTTGAAGGTTATGTCAATACAAGTCAACGCCAAGCAAGATTTTAAATGAATGTTTAAAAACGACATTAATTATTACTAGACCCGATAACATAATGTGCTCTGTCAGTAAGCAAACTAACATCAAATAATATCTACATTAACAAATGCTTACAACAGTACCTCTCTGCTCCTGAGCCTTGACAAGCTATGGTCTATGCCAGTGGTCGGCAAACTCATTAGTCAACAGAGCCAAATATCAACAGTACAACAACTGAAATTTCTTCTGAGAGCCGAAAACCAACTTTGGCGCATGGGCTGCGAAGTTTCAATTGCACTGTATGTGTTCGCCCACATGTGGTATTTTGTGAAAGCCACACTCAAGGAGCCAAAGAGCTGCATATGGCTCGAGTGCTGCAGTTTGCCAACCACTGGTCTATGCTAAATTACAGGTCAAGTATGACTGTCTCCAAAATCATTTCATTTTCTCTACTAGTCTCTGTGTGCTCCCGCGGATATAAGGGCAGCACACTTGGTGTCAGTAGCCCTCTGATGGTTTAGGTTAATGTGCCTCTCCAATGATTTGCTTAATTCCCAATTCTCTGAATTTGGTTGAACTCTCCATGCCCCAACTAGAAAGAATGACAGTTCAGTGGACTGGCAGCCAAGCGATTTGGGGTGCTTTTTATCCAAACATTGCATGTGGCTGCTGAGGACATACACAGGGACTGTTTGGGGGAGTCCAGGGTGAACCAGAGTAGCAAGTGTAGAACTGAATACTAAAGCCAGGATACCCAAGGTGAGAAGAGAGGGAGCACCATGGAGCTGGTCTGGGAAGTTCTTGCCTTGGACCCACACTGCCTCAGGCTCCTGGAGTAGCCTGCATTAGCAGGGCAGGCCCAGTTAAAAGGAGCTGATGGACATTACCTATGAGCCTTAACATAGTAAAACACGGGTTTCTGATGTGCAAATAAGTCCTTGCTAGCTGGATTGAAAACAACTTAATTTCTTCATGTTCGAAGTGAAAACACTTTAAATGGACTTGACCTTTTGAGAATCATGAGACAAAGAACTTGAAAGGCCTTCTGTGATAAATGTAGCCCAAGGAGAGAAACATTTCAGATTCAGGCTGGTGATACAGAAAACTTAGCAGTGAGCAGCTCTAATCTTGTTAATATTTCTAATTAAGAGTCCCCATTTACAGATGATGGCTAGACCTTTGGTTATGTGTAGCTCATGGGTATTATTGTTAGCTCTATGATAATACTGATACTGATCTGATCTCTAGACATTTTGATTAATGATTTAGATGAAGTCAGAGATTATCATGCTTATCATTTTGGAGAATGATGTGAAGGTGGAGGTAGCTGAACAGAAGCTGGATACACCCTCTCTGAGGATATCATTGAGAAGTTTCTTGCAGAGGGCACAGGGTTAGGCTACTTCAGGGGGTCCTTTTTCAAACTTGGCATTTTGTTAATCTGATTCTATTACTGATGAATGTAATACAGGCATTTTTCATAGTAATGATCCACATGTAAATATCTATCTTCATATATGAACTCTAATAAAAGTATTGGGACCACATACTTAATATTTTACATTTCTTCCACCTGAATTTATTATCTAAGATGGGAATTGCATATTTCCCAACACAAGAGAAAAAAGAAATGTTAAATATAGATTACTACTAATTGTTTTCTTAAAGCCAACTCTTTTCAGTCTTTTAAGAAGAGACATTCCTTTTTCATACATCTGTTTAATTTACAACATGGTCTGCTTTTTTATAGATGAAAAGGCAGAAGACTATAGAGTCTTACTGTCTAATGATGAATAATTAATAATATTAACAGTCATCATCTTCCTATGTTCCAAAGAACAGTGACAAATGGTGAATTTTGGTTGTGCCTAATTCTGGTTGTGCTGCGGCTGCCTAGAGATCTTTCAAGAAGATGACATCCTAAGTGAAATGAGAATATATCAGTTTTGTTGTTGTTCCAAAGGTTCTTTTGGCACAGACTGCTCTAGCAGATGAGCCCACTTTCAATCACAGCAATTTGATTAAAAGAATATTACTAGATATCGTTACACAGATTTTGAAAAATAGACTTGTCCTTGAATACTAAAAGCAGAACTTGTACCAGAGCGTGTGAGGGGTATAAGGCACCCTTCTACTTCAATCCTATTGAAGAATTTTAGTCCAATTTCAAGATTTGGGGACTTTTGTATAGCCACAAAATACTGAGCATTTTGTTCAAGTATAATTGAAAAGCATATTTCCAGTGAATACAATTTTTGTTTCATAATTCACTTTGATAACTATTTAACAGTTGTCTCCTCCCATAAACTTTATTTCCAACTTGCTAAAATCCTGTCATGTTCCAGGAGCAATACTATCTATGGGGCAAAGATGGTAGCTTCTACAACCCAATTTATGTCTACGTGTGGTATTACCTCCACTGTCACATTTGTTTATATTCTAGATGCACCTGCAAAATATTTATTTTCATAAAGAAAATTATCACTCTCAGCCGAAGCCGTTTTGGCTCAGTGGTAGAGCGTCGGTCTGTGGACTGAAGGGTCCCGGGTTTGATTCCGGTCAAGGGCATGTACATTGGTTGCGGGCACATCCCCGGTGGGGGGTGTGCAAGAGGCAGCTGGTAGATGTTTCTCTCTCATCGACGTTTCTAGCTCTCTATCTCTCTCCCTTCCTCTCTGTAAAAAATTAATAAAATATATTTAAAAAAAAAAAAAAGAAAGAAAATTATCACTCTCAATGGGACCAAAGAGATTATTAACACTGACAGCAACCAGGTGAAATAGCTCTGCTATGAAATAGTGGCGGTAAGTCAAACATGTTTATAATACCAGGTGATCAGTACTGAAAGGTAGGCTTGGTTGAATAAATCTTTTTTAAAAAATACATTTTTATTGATTTCAGAGAGGAAGGGAGAGAGAGTTAGAAACATCAATGATGACAACCATTGATCAGCTGCCTCCTGCATGGCCCCTACTGGGAATTGAACCCAGAACCTAGACATGTACCTTGACCTGGAAATGATCCTGGTTCATAGGTCGAAACTCAACCACTGAGATACACTGGCCAGGTTGAACAAATCTTAACAGTCATATTTTCCACCCAGCTCCCACATCCCACTATGCCAGCAGGAAGGCATGGGGGCAAATACACTGACAACAAAGAGTAATTGCTGAGTTTAGGTTGTCTGTTGATCTTCATCCTCCTCAATGGAAAAGCAGAGCTTGTACCAAGTAGGGTGGATACTACATATAATGTTACTTGTGGCTCTGGGGGTCTCAAGAAATGTTTACTATTCTGTTCAGTAATTTTCAAACTATTCTTTGAAGAATTTTTTGAGTGGGGTTTCAAGGAAAGAGTTATTGTGATATATTACAAAGGTTTAAGACACAGTGGCATAGTGGAAATTATGCCATTTAGAATTGGAAGATCTGTATTCAAGTTCAGCCTCACCAATTGGTAACCCTGAGCAAGTCACTTAACTTATCTATACTTCAGCTCCTGCCTATAAAAAATGAAAACTTTAATACTTGAATAATATATTCCAATGGATGTAATAATGAGCCAGATGGGGGAAATCCTTTATAAACATATATTACAATTGTATTTATCAATCACACCTAAATAAAGCCTAGATAAAAATACATATCACTTAAGACTATAATAATGATAGAAAGAGGTAGCATATATACAATGCACTTAGTAGACATCATAATGATACTAAGACCATGAGTATGCTATGATATCATTTATTGAGAGACTGCTATGTGCTCAGCAGTTTCCATACATCATCTCACTTAATTCTTATAATAACTCTCTGAGTTTATACATTATCCCTACTTGATAGATTATGTTCTCCAGCAAGGTACAGATCATTGACTATTTTCTAGGGTTGTATAATCCAGCATTTAATAGCTTAATGGTAATATCTTACCAGTGAAGTCTGATGTAAGTGGTATATGTATTATTAATGAACATATTAGTTCCTTTGAAAATCGGGTCAGTGTTCACAAATCTTTATTCATTCAACGGACAGCTACTGAACACCAATTAATTGCGTGGCACTATGTTGGGCTCTCTGAATACAATAAAATATGAACTTGACACTCAATTGATTTACTTACAGTTGAGCAACAAGACTAACAGTGATCTTTCAGTATAACAATGGCTCTGATGTAGGTTTGTATAATAATTATACTTTAATAAAACAGAATCAGAGTTATTACCAGGTATCCTCAGTGTTCTCTATCAGTGTTTTTTTGTTTGTTTGTTTGTTTGTTTTGTCTTGTTTTGTTTTATGGGTATGATACCACCTTTTAGGGGTCGTATTCAAAGCTAATGGAGACACTCTTGGTAATATTGATGATATGTGTGGATGCTGCTGACATTTTGGGCATGGGGAGCAGCACTGTCAGATGTCCTGCAATGTGTGAGGCTCTCCTTCATGGTAAAGAACTGTCTCATGTCACACCTGACTTTCAAGTGCTCCCTTTCATCTCTGGACTTGAAAACCTCATTCATAATGATACAAGTCTGGAATTGAACATTTCTACATTTAAACAAAGTCTCTTTGCACAGGTAAAATAGTTTCTAAATTCTCAAGGACTGTAATTAATATGTATTGAAGGAAGACTGTACTTTTTTGGGTTTGAAGATTTAACAAGAATTAGTCATCTGTTTGGAAAATGATAACATAGAAGACATTATCACACCTGGCCCACACCTGTGTCAGTTTGCCTGGAGGACTGTGAATTCAGAGAGCATGTGAACATTTTAAGCACATTTGTCTGTGTAACAGTGTTGGCGTACTGAGGGTGTTGACATTTAGAGTAGTTTACCATGGATGGCTTTCCTTACTGTTCTCTTTTATATTATAGATGTCAGATGCAGATACTAGTGTTGAAATGTATATGTTTTCCCTTAAAAAATTAGAAATAGGTATTATCTTTGAACTTCATTTTAGAATACTAAGGGAGATATGACAAAAAAAAAAAGTTGTTATATAAGGGAACATCTACTAAGTTGAAAATCATTAGTTCTAGGTTCATAGAGAAATTTAAAGTAATGTTCCTGATATTCAGAGGTCAAATTCCTTTCGGGAGTTGTTTTTCTGGGGAAAAGGGGAGAGGGAAGAGAATGAACATAAACTGAGCACCTATGGATAAGGACAATGGGGGTGTGGAAAGGGCAGAGGGTGGGGTGGGAACCTGGTGGAGAGCAATGGAGGAAGCGCGGGGGGAAGGAACATTTGTAATAATATGAACAATAAAAATTTATTTAAAAAAAGAGAGAGAGAGAGAGATGAGAGGGAAAGTAATAAGATACAATAATTTTTACCACCAAGACATGTTTATTAAAAAACAGGAACACACAGAGTTCTTAAATAAATCTAAGCCCTCAAGTGCTTGCAACACCACTAAACATGTAAACACTACATGCAGTTTCTTGCAAACTAGGAGTACCTGACACTAAAGGCACTGGATTGGATAGAGAAGGTGTGCAGGTGACATCTAATTCCCAGGAGTGAGTCTGCCAGTTGGCAGCCAGACAGATACCTCAACCCTGAGAAGAGATGTAGGCTGAAACATGGGGACAGAGGAGGAACAAGGCAGTAAGCAGCAGAGGGACTGATGCACTGAGAGGCTAGGCCAGGGATTCACATACCAGAGGAACTGTGCACATGCCCCCACCAACACCGAGCATCTGTAGTGGACAACTGTGTGACTATATTTATGGGGGAAGGAAGTACAACTCAGAGCAGAGACAATAAAAGTGTGACACTGAAGGCAGACCCAGCCTCTGGGCTAAGCAGTCCTAGATTATTAGACTGCTAGGGGCTTCAACCACTCTGACCTCAATCAGGTTGCCCAGGGTTAGAAAGAGACAGCTACTGACATTACATAGAAACAAATACAAAGGGAGTTGTCAAAATGGGGAGACAAAGAAACAATCCCCATATGAAAGAAAAGGAAGAATTGCCAGAAAAGGAACTAAATGAAATGGAGGCTCAAACATCTGGATACAAAATTCCCCAACATGTGTAAGAATCAAGAGGAAACGAAGAATGACATAACTGCAATAAAGTACACAATAAAAGATTTCAACATTCATTAAAAATTGAGGACCCAATCAGGGTATTAGAAGACAAGGTAGAAACACCACCCAATCTGAAGAGCAATGAGAAAAAAATAATTAAAAAGCAGGAGGAGAGTTTAAGGGAACTTTGGAACAACATGAAATGAAGCAACATCTGCATAGTAAAGGTGTCAGGAGAAGCAGCTGAGCAAGGACTAGAAAACCTGTTTGAAGAAATAATCTACCCTATATAATAAAAACCTAATATGCAAATCATCCAAATGGTAGAACGACTAGTCACTGACCACCAGGGGGCAGATGCTCAATGCAGGAGCTGCTCCCGGTGGTCAGTGTGCTCCCACAGGGGGAATGCCACTCAGCCAGAAGCCGGGCTCATGACTGACAAGCACATGACAAGTGGTGGGAGCTTCTCCTGCCTCCGCTAAGGCGGTAAGGAGCAAGGAGTCCTGGACTGTGAGAACCCCAAACTGCAAGAGGGATATCTATCTGCCAGCTTAGGCCTGATCCTACTGGGTGGACATCCCCCAAGGTATCCCATACTGTGAGAGGGCACAGGCCAGGCTGAGATACCACGCCTCAGGGCACAAATCTTGGATACTGGGCCTCTAGTGTCTCTCTCTCTCTCTCTAGTGTGTCTCTCTCTCTCTCTCTAATGTCTCTCTCTCTCTCTCTCTCTCTCTCTCTCTCTCTAGTGTCTCTCTCCTCTCTCTCTCTCTCTCTCTCTCTCTCTCTATATATATATATATATATACATATATATATATATATATATACATATATATATATATATATATATATGTGTGTGTGTGTGTGTGTGTGTGTGTGTGTGTGTCCCCTTGGGAATTCAACTGGGAGTTTGATCACTCACTATAACATATGATGACCACAAGGGGGCTGTGCAGAATGAAGGTAGCCAGGGAAGGAAGGCCCTGGCAGCAGCTGGAAGGCCCTAATTGGCCCTGATTGCTGGCTAGGCCTAGGGACCCTACCTGTGCACAAATTTCATGCACTGGGCCTCTAATCTATAATAATAAAAGCATAATATGCTAATTAGACTGCACAGCTGAACAATCTTCCGGACATCATTCTGGACATTTTTCTGGATGAAGCTGCAGTCGGGCAGGCAGGCAAGCAGTTAGGGGCAATCAGACAGGCAGGTGAGTGGTTAGGGGTGATCAAGCAGGCAGAGGGGTTAGGGGTGATGAGGCAGGCAGGCAGAGTGGTTAGGGACAATGAGGAAGGCAGGCAAATGAGTGGTTAGGAGCCAGCGGTCCCAGATTGTGAGAGACATGTATCCCTGTGGGATCAGGCCTAAACCAGCAGTCAGACATCCCCCAAAGGGGATGTTCCGCATTTTGAGAGGATGCAGGCGGGCTGAGGGACCCCTCTCGTGCATGAATTTCATGCATGGGTGCTCTAGTATATATATAAAAGGCTAAGTGACCAACCATTCATCCTTCCAACTGACTGACTGGCCAGTACATATGACACATGCTAGCAATTTAAAAATAAACTCAGAAGGAGAGGTTGTTCTGATTCCAAGAATTGATTTGTCCTCATCTGACAGTGGCCTCTGATTTAAATTACTCGGAGATAGTTTCTTGTGATACCAGCATTTGCGATAACAATTAATAAATCACAAGGACAAATTGAAGACAGAGTAGGAATATTCCTACCTGTTTTCAGACATGGTCAGTAATATGTTGCTTTTTCTCAAGTTTAAAAAGTGTGTGACATTAAAGTTGTAATTACTTCATCACAAGGGAAATTAGTCAAAAACTCTAAAAGTGTTTTTACTCTTAATGTAGTATACAGGTAGATATTAGAATAAGTTTAAACAATTTGTTAGTCATTGTTTTTATCAATTTTTTTATATCATGTTTTGTTGTTTTTATGTCATGTCTTTGCTGTCGTTACATCATGTTACTGTTTATTTATTAATTTATATGTTATTTTTATATGCATTTTACAAATTTTCTTTCAGCTATAACACTTCTATTATAGAGAAAAGGCAAGTAGCGATATTAAAATATTTGTTCTAATAATTTCCTTTTGATGTGCACACATCTGTGCACTGGGCTACAAGTGACATTCAACTTCCCTGACTTGGGGAAGAAAAAAGTCACAAAAGCATGGAGAGTCCCAAACAAGATGAACACAAAAAGACCCCACATCAACACATGACGTAATTACAATGGCAAATTTTAACAACTTAGAAAGAATCCTAATGGCTGCAAGAGAGATACAGAAAGTTACCTACAAGGAACCTCCCATTAGACTATCATATGATTTCTCAAAATAAACATATGAGGCCAACAGGGATTGGAATGAAGTACACAAAGTAATGAAAAGCAAGAGACTGGATCTAAAAATACTTTATCCAGCGAGGCTATTATTCAAAATTGAAGGTGAAATAAGGAGCTTCTCAGACAAAAACAGGGTAAGGAAGTTTATTACTATCACCAAACCAGCAATGCAAGAAATTCTAAAGGGACTGATATAAAAAGAAGGAATAGAAAGAGAGGAAGAAAGACAAGCATTAAGAATAAAAATGGAAACAAATAAGTACATATCAATAATAACCTTAAATGTATATAGATTAAATGCTCCAATCAAAAGACATAGGTAAGACATGGATAAGAAAACATGATCCATATATATATATATATGCTGTGTACAAGATATCTACCTTTAGAATAAGGACTCACACAGACTGGAAGTGAAGAAATGGAAAAAGTTTTTCAGGCAAATGAAAATTAAAAAACAAAACAAACAAAAAGAAAAAACCTGGGATAGCAATACTTATATCTCACAAAATAGACCTCTAAGTGAAGGCTATAGCAAGAGATAAAGAAGTTCACTTCATAATACCTAAGAGATCAATACAACAGAGGATATAACTCTGGTAAACATATACTAGTATACACCCAGTGCAGATACACTCAAATATATTTAAAAAAAAAAAAAAACACAAAAAAAAAACAAAACAAAAAAACACTTCTGGAAGATGTCAAGGGAGAGATAAACAGTAAAACAATCATAGTAGGGGACTTTTAGACCCCATTGACATCACTGAATAAATCTTCTAGACAAAAAATCAACAAGGAAACAACAATTCTAAATGACTCACTAGATCAGATGCCACTAATTGACATCTTCAGAATATTTCACCCCAAAGATACGGAATATACATTCTTCTCAAGTGTACACGGGACATTTTCAAAGAGAGTATATATTAGGAAACAGGCTAAGTCTCTCCAAATTCAAGAATATTGAAATTATATCAAGCATTTTCTCAGATCACAATAGCATAAAATTAGAAATCAACTACAATAAAAACAATAAAAAAATAAACAAACATATGGAGGGTAAATATCACGCTATTAAACAATAAATGGGTTACCAAAGAGAACAAAGAAGACATTTTTTAAAAATCCAGGAAACAAATGACAATGAAACACAACAATCCAAAATATATGGGACACAGTGAAGGCAATCCTAAGAGGGAAGTTCATAGCACTACAGGCCTACCTCAAAAACAAACAAACAAGAAAAACTGGTAATGTTATCTAAGCCTACAACTTAAAGAATTAGAAAGAGAGCAACATGAAAAGCCTAGAATGAGTAGAAGGAAGGAAATAATAAATAGCAGATCAGAAATTAATGACATAGAGACCAAAACAAACAAACAAAAAACACACAAAACAAATAAACAAACAAACATGAAAGGTCAATAGAACTAAGATGCCGAAGCTGGTTTGGCTCAGTGGTAGAGCATCGGTCTGCGGACTGAAAGGTCCCAGGTTCGATTCTGGTCAAGGGCATGTACATTGGTTGTGGGCACATCCCCAATGGGGGGTGTGCAGGAGGCAGCTGGTCAATGTTTCTTTCTCATTGACGTTTCTAGCTCTCTATCTCTCTCCCTTCCTCTCTGTAAAAAAATCAATAAAATATTGATATATATATTAAAAAAAAATAGAACTAAGAGCTGGTTCTTTGAAAGGATAAACAAGATTGATGAACTTCAAGCCAGGCTCACCAAGAAACAACAACAACAAAAAACTCAAATGAACAAAATAACAAATGAAAGATGTGTAGTAACCACTGACCCCACAGAAATGCGAAGGATTGTAAGAACAACAACAACAAAAAATACTACAAAAAACTCTATCCCAACAAACCAAAATGGACGTGTTACAAGAAAAAAAAGAATCTTTCAAACTCAATCAGGAAGAATCAGAAAACTTGAATAGGTAAATAATAACTGATGAAATTTAAACAGTAATAAAAAAATAAAAATAAAACCTTCTAGTAAACAAAAGTCCTGATCTGGATGGCTTCATAGGGGAGTTTTACCAAGCATTCAAAGAAGAGCTAACACCTACCTTCCTCAGACTATACCAAAAAAATCCAAGAGGAAGGAATATTTCCAAGCTCTTTCTTTGAAGTGAGCATTACCCTAATCCAAAAAACTGATAAAGACACCAGAAAGAAAGAGAATTATAGGCCTATATCCATAATGAATATAGCTGATGAAATCCTCAACAAAGTATTAGAAAATTGCATTAAGAAATATATTAAAAAGATCATACACCATGACCAAATGGTATTTATTCCAGGGATACAAGGCTGGTTGGTACAATATCCACAAATCAATAAATGTGATATATCACATAAACAAACTGAGAGACAAAAATCACAAAATCATATCAATTGATGCAGAAAAAGCATTTGACAAAATCCAACACCCTTTCTAGATAAAAACTCTCAGCAGTGTTGGAAATATAGGGATCATACCTCAATATCATAAAAACCTCATATGCCAAATCATATTCAATGGACAAAAACTAAAACCATTTTTCCTAAGTATAGTAATAAGACAGAGATGCCTACTTTCACAAGTCTGTTTGACATATGAAAGTGCTATCCACAGTGAACAAACAAGAAGAAAAAATAAAAAATATCCAAATTGAAAAAGAAGTAAAACTGTCATTACTCACATATGACATGATAGTGTACATAGAAAACCCTAAAAACTCCCACCCAAATTACTAGATTTAATCAATGAATTTTGCTGTGTAGCAGGATTAAAAATTATCACCCAGAAACCTATGGCCTTTTTATACAACAATAATAAACTCACAGAAGTGAAACAAAAAAAAAAAAAAAATCCTATTTACTATTTCAAAAAAATACTCATAAAAAACTATAGGACATTGAAAAAAGAGATAGATGAAAACATAAACAAATGGAAGAATATACCATATTCATGGATTGGTAGAATCAACATGATTAAAATGTCTCTGCTACACACAGAAATCTATAGATTAAATGCAATTTCTGTTAAAACAACAACAGCATATATCACAGACCTAGAATAAACTCTCAGGAAAAAAAAAAAAGAAAGAAATATAAACTGAAGCTGAATAGCCAAAGCAATCCCAAGAAAGAAGAATAAAGTTGGAGGGATCACAATACCAGGTATTAAGCTATATTACAAAGCTACTGTTCTCAAAATTGCCTGGTACTGGAACAAGAACAGACATCTAGACCAATGGAACAGAACAGAAAACCCAGAAATCAACCCAAGCCATCATGCTTAATTAATGTTTGATAAAGGAGGCAAGAGCATAGGGTAGAGTCAAGACATTTTCTTCAATAAATGGTGGTGGGTAAATTGGACAGATACATACAAAAAAATGAAACTAGACCACTAACTTATGCCATATACAAAAATAAACTCAAAATGGATAAAAGACTTTAATGTCAGATGGGAAACCATAAAAATCGTAGAAGAATCCATAGGCAGCAAAATATCAGACCTATCTCATAGCAATATGTTTACTGATACAACTACTAGGACAATGGAAACTAAGAAGAAAATAAACAAATGGGACTACATCATAATAAAAAGCTTCTGTGCAGAAAAAAAAAAAATCAATAAAACAACAAGAGAGCTCACTGCATTAGAGAGCATATTTGCCATTGTTACATCTGATAAGTGTTGAATCTCTAAAATTTATAGGGAACTTATGCAACTTGAGAAAAGGAAGGTAACAATCCAATCAAATGGGCAAATGACCTAAACAGATACTTCTTGAAAGTGGACATATAGAAGGCCAAGAAGCATATGAAAAATATTCAAAGTCTACAATCATCTGAGAGATGCAAATCAAAATGACAAAAATCACCTCACACCTGTCAGAATTGCTATCATCAACAAATCAACAAACAACAAGTGCTGGTGAGGCTGTGGAGAAAAAGGGGACCCTTTTACACTGCTGGTGACAAGTAGACTGGTGTAGCCACTATGGAAAACAGTATGGAGTTTCCTCAAAAATTTAAAAATGGAACTCCCATTTAACCCAGTAATCCCACTCCTAGCAATATATCCCAAGAAATCAGAAACAACAATCAGAAAGAATATATGTACCCTTATGTTCATAGCAGCACAATTTACAATAGCTAAGTTTTGGAAACAGCCTAAGTGCCCACCAGCAGATAAAGGATAAAACAGTTATGGTATGTTTAAACCGTGGAATACTATGCAGCTATAAAAAAGAACTATTACCATTTACAACAGCATGAATGGACATGAAAAGCATAAAGCTAAGTGAAATAAGTCAATTAGAGAAAGATCAGTATCATATGGTCTCACTCATTTGTGGAATATAATGAACAACATAAACTGATGAACAATGATAGATCCAGAGTCATGGGAGCATGGAACAGACCATCAAACCTCAGAGGGAAGGCAGGGCAGGGGTTGGGAGGGGAGGGGTTAAAGTGATCAACATAAGAACTTGTATGTATATAAGCATAACCAATGGACACAGACAAAGGGGGTTGAAGGCCTGCACTGGTGTGTGGGGGCAGGCTGGGAGAGATCAATGGGAAACAAAGGGGACATGTGTAATACTTTTAACTAGAAAGAATTAAAAAAAAATAATTTACTGGGAAGAGAAGGAAAATGCTATACACAAAAATGGTTCTTTAATATATCATTTTATATACAAATCTAACCCATTTTGGAGTAGAAGATGATGTCTCTTTTTTGAGAGACTAAAATGATTTGATTTTTTCTTTTTCTTTTTTTTAATAAAAAGGTTGATTGAGTTTAAGAAAGGTGATCAAGCCTAATTGTTTGTCATTTTTTATCTTTTTGCTGCATAGATTTGGGGATCCTTCTAAGCTCAAGATCATCATTGGCTGCTGCCCCTTTCTGAAGTGACTTGAGTCCTCTTGCTGCTGCCAGAGTGAGTAACTAAGCAAAGATAACATTTGCAATGAGGCCACTTAGTCTAGGCCCTGACATGACACAATTGTTAACACTCATTAATGTTCAGGTGACAATATTTGATTTTGTATTCTCAAGGTGCTCTTCCAATTTCACCATGTAACTCACATTCTAGAATATTCTGGGAGAAAAAGTGACCTCCAGGAGGAGCATTTGTCATTTACAAATAGTTAACCATCAAGGCCAAGAAGCATATTTTCCCCTGGCCTCTGCTCTTAAAATATTACATTCTATATGATTAAGAATCAACTCAAAATCCTATATAATAAAATCCTAATATGCAAATAAACCGAACGGCAGAACAACCAGTCACTATGATGTGCACTGACCACCAGGGGGCAGATGCTCGACTCAGGAACTGCCCCCTGGTGGTCAGTGTGCTCCCACAGGGGGGTGCCAGAGTGCCACTCAGCCAGAAGCCGGACTCACAGCTGGCTGGCGAGTGCAGTGGTGGTGGTGGGAGCCTCTCCGCCTCCATGACTAAAAACCTCTCCTGAGTGGTCCTGGACTGTGAGTCACAGGCTGGGCTGAGACACCACCGCGCACGCCCCCAAATGCTGTGCACCGGGCCTCTAGTATAGTCATATGGAAGGCTGGATGAGGATGTCAGCACACCCTTGGGAGTAAAGATTCTCAGTGAAAAGCTACCTTGGAGACAAGCAAGAAAGCATGCCAGATAGGTTTCCAGTGATGTACTTTCTCCTCTTCAGAGGAAACACAAAATCAGAAAATATGCCAGGAAGCAAAATACAATCTAGGTAGTTTAGAAAAAATCTAAAAGTAGTTATCCAAAAATGGCATTGTAATTTCAAGAAAAAAAATATAATTTAGGCCTCATCCACTTATGAAAACTGAATTGTATAAAATAATTGTAACTCTTTATATGGGGTAATGCATTGTAAAATTCTAAGAGATAATTACATAACAATAGCAGCTGGTATGAGATCATGCATTCTAGTTTAATGACCATATGACTATCTTATCTTGTTGGAGATTCATATCTCTTAGATGACTTAAACACAGAAAAAATAACCCATTTTACAAATTGGAAAACAGAGGCTCTGAAAAATCAGTTTCTCCTTTAAAATGGGTGGTAGAACATCAAGAGGAGTCCATTCCAGATGTTTAAAGGACCAGTGATTTACCTTTAGGACAGTTAGCAGGTGACATGCTGCCTTCACACTATCCATGTGGACATGACAGACTCTAAGCTTAGGTGTACATGAGCATGCACTCCCTGAGGGAGGCACAGTGGCAAGATGCCCCTGAGTACAGGGTTCATGGCCCAGGTGTGACTCCTGCTTTGTCACCTCCTAGCCATGCGACTGGGAAGGCTACTACTCACTTCCTTTCCTGCATCCTCACTGACCCCTCCATCCTGTGCCTCAGTTTTCTATAAAGTGAGGGACCAATAATAGTATCTACCTCACAGAGTCATTATGATGATTATATTAATCCACAGTGAAAAATCAAAAAGGCCATACATACATCCTTATACTTCCTTTTGTAAGTGCTGGAAAGTTCTCTCTTCATCAAATATACAATAAACAAACTCAGGACTGTCATGACAAAATGGAAACATGAAACACAATCATCTCCTCACCTCTCAACTCATGGCACACACATAAACTAATTACTAAAATTCTTCTATGCAACAAAAACATTATATTTTTTCCAATCTAAAAAAAAATATGTATAATGTTGATTCATTCATAAGTCTTTTGTTGTATTGGTTGTTATTTATTTTTATTTTTACCATCTAAGGGAAAAGAGGTCAGTGTCTCTGACTAAATAGTCAGATATCACATACTTTAAAAATTCTTGCAGCACTCCAGTGTGCTGTGGCACACCAATTGAAAATTGGTGGTCTGTGGCATAATTGACCTTATCACAGGGAGATTATCCATGTAAAACTGAATTGATCACATGAGCCCTTTGAGCAGATAGCTTTCGGGTGAATGGCAGGAGGAGGCAGCAGGAGACCTGACAATCCAGGATCCCTCGTTCACATGCCAGATTCTCAGCCTCCATGTGCCACTGCTGGTGTGAAGATGTAAGAAGGAATGTGGGCAGCCTCAAGGAGCTCGGATGGCCCCAGTGGATGACCAACAAGGAAATAGGACTCAGTCCTACAAGTGCAAGGCCTATATTCTGCCACCTCGAACAAGCCTGGGCATGGACTTGCCCCTAAGGCTCCAGGTAAGAGCCCAGTTCAGCCCAAATCTTAATTTGGCCTAGAAGACTTGAACAAAGACCAGGCTTTGACCCATGCCTGACTCCTCACCCAAGGAAATTGAGCTAAAAAGTCATTTCAAATTGATATAGTTTTAATTTGCTGCAGAGTAATAGAAAACTAATATGGATGATAATAAAATTTTTGGATTATCCCAAACTGGAAGTCTAAGAATTAGGATTCATCCTTTGGTATACACACACACACACATACACACACACACACACACACACACACACACACACACACACACTCATCCTATCATGGTTCTAAATCTTACTTTAAGCTATTTGTCACATTTCCCTGGCTTCATTATCACTTCAGTGGCCACTCACTTGCTTCATTATCTCTTATCTGCATTCCTATCTGGCTTCCCTGCTTGGAGTCTCCCCACCCTTTTCTCTAATCCCAGACAGTGCTGCCAGACTCATTTCCTAACATCATAGTTCCAAACACTTCTCTGGAAGAATAATGCTGATAGGAATAAAGTTTCCACCACTCCATGGTATTAAAAATAAGAATTTTTAAAGGAAAAATGAGGTGAGAATTTTGTTTGTTTTGTTTTTTATTTTTATTTTGTTTTGTTTTTTTTGGTAAAGCTAAATACTTCACATTTGAGGGTTTTTTGTTTTAACTTTTTTGGTAAGATGCTCCTTTTCTATGCAATAATGATAATAACTCCAGTAGACTACAGTATAAGTGGTTACAAATTCTTCCAGTTTATCTCCTCCCCCCTCCCCCCCCTTGTAGTGTAATTTAGCTACTCCTCCCATCTGGAGGAGGAATAATTTCTCCACCCTTTAAATTCCGGTTGCATGTGACTGCTTTGGGCAACAGGCTTGCATGATGGTCTATTCTCCCTTTGACCACCTCTTGAGTGAGGCCAGGCTGGCCTCCTGTGATTAGAACCAAGAGGAAAAAAGCCCTGTGCATTCCAGCTGCCTGTGTGAATGAGGGCAACCTGGATTGTCTAGCCCCAGGCAAGCAGGCCCAGTCACGAAGAGCAGCAGAAGCATGACAAATAATAACTGCAATGTTTTAAGCTACTGCATTCAGGATGGTTTCTTAGGCAGCAAACTTATGTGATAGTATAAACTAGTTTGCCAGAGTTTATTCTTACTTAGAAAATTAGAAAGTAAATAAATACTTCATAAGTATTTAACATTTTTAAACATCTTAGAATGATTGCTTTGACCCACATCTGCAAATACGTCTTTGTGTTGCTCAAAATGCTATGAACACCACTCTATAGAGAAAGAGTTGGATGCCTATGTATCTAGAGATTATTCTGCATAATAAATGGCATCAGGCTAGGGAAGGTGAGCAGAGGGCAAACAGGGTAAGTGGAGAAGGCTGCCTTAGGATGAAGTGAGTGTTGAGGTGAACGGACCTTTGGTTAAGAGCCTAAAGAGCTGCAGAGATATTTTATTAACCCCTTGTTGCTTTCTGGGGAATAAACCTTCTGGAAGATTTAGCCCTTTGCCTTTGAACTTCTTATCTGGAATAATGCTTATATCTGGAATAATCCAGATATTTTATCTGGAATAATCCTATATCTCTAGGAGTCTACAGAATACCCTCTACTCCTATCCCTACCTACTTCCTACCTTTCCAGTGTGGACTGATAGATCCTCCCTTTCTCCAGTTGATGGACAGACATAAACCCCACCTGCGGCAAGACATTCCTGAGCTCTGAACCACCAATCAGCACCTGCCAAATACCCTAAGCCCCCATTTTTAAGTCCCTAGGTCCCTAATCAGCGTGTGCTGAGTGCCCTAAGCCCCGCCCTCTATCCTTAAAGGTGCTTGTAAGCCCCTCGCTTCTGCACCTCTCCATGGAAGCAGCTGGCAGGGGTACCCTTCCCTCCAATAAAGCCTGAAGTCCTGCCATCCCGGACTTTGATCTACCTTCTCTATTTAATCTATCATGGACAACTCCAATTTTATACTTAGTAGTTCTGGATATTTTGCAGCCAGATGTGGAGGCCCCTATATACCTTGTAGAGTGATAGAGGTAAGAACAATGTGAACCTACTTTGGGTCTGTCTGAAGCTACTGTCTCAGTGAGGGCCAATACTATGGACATCTGTAGGCAAGGAAATAATTGGTTAGGCAGCAACTACATAGTGATTATAGAGGTTGCTGAGGTGCCCAAACTGTATTATCTTCTATAAGGAATAACTCAGGAGTTCCAAAATGGTGGCAGATTAAGTGGAAGCTACATTGACACTCTCCCAGGACCAAACTGGAATTACAAAATAATACAGAAAAGCCATTATAAGAAAATCAACTGAAAACTAGCTGTAGAGAACTCTAAGAAACAAGCATGGTAAATGAAGACTGGTAGGAAGTGTGGAGGTATGAAAGGGTTGGACAGGCAACCACAAACAGCAGCTGAAGTTCTGGGGAAATATCTCAGGTGTGTGAGGTTCCCACTAAGAACTCTGGGGTCTACACACCAAGCTTTGCTCCCCACCCAAGAACGCCAAAACTGAGAAAGGTGCCCACATATTACCTGGTTGTGAAAAGCAGCATCATTGCTATCTGTCAGGGAGAGACAGCTGGAAATGTAGGCATGCTCTTAAAGGGCCAACATACAAAATATCATGTGCAACCACTCACCTTGGGCTCTGGCAGAGAGTGGGCAGAGTGGACTATAGTTGTGACAATCCAGGGTTGGGAGCTCTGGAGTGAGAACTCTAAAGGCAGCCATCCTGGTTTCCTGTGAAGAGCCATTCCCTAATAACTGCAGAGGATATCTTTTTCCACCAGAATTTACCATCTAGGCAGCTTTTGTAAGGGGGATAAGGGGAGAAAGCAACTGCCCTACCCTATGGGTAAACCTCTCACCCCACCCTATAGAGAACACCTGAGGCACTTTAAAACTGAGTATAACAATCAGACTGTAGACAGAGGCAGATCTCTGGAAGCTATGAGTCTGCCTGATTTCCTTCTGGGTCAGAGGCTAGGAAGAGCAGACTTTGGTGCACATCTTGGTCCTTTCCAAAGGCACCCAGTCCCAACACAGGGAACTATTAGCTGTGGACTGCCGATAGCTCCAAACAGTTCTCAGAGCCAGTCACAAACAGCATCTGAAATTGTCTTGCAGACTTTTAATCTTAGCAGACCTACATAATATATGGACACAAACACAAACAGGCAGCCAACATGGGGACACACTCAGACACACACACACACACAAAGTCCCAAATGAAACAAGAGAATTCTTTAGAAGAAGAGTTAAATTAAATGGAGATAAGAAATTTATCACATGTAGAATTCAGAATATCATTAGATTATAAGGACACACAGCAATATGAGAAAAGATACAGAACATTTTTTAATTTGAAACAAAGAAAGACATAGCATTAATAAACACAGTGGAAGGAATACATAGCATATTAGGGGAAGCCAAGAATCAGATCAGTGAATTAGAAGACAGGATAGAAATAAATCACTCAGAGAAACATAAAGGAAAAAACAAAGCAAAAACAGGAGGACACCTTAAGGGAGCAGTAGGACATGAAAGTTAACCATATTCTTATCATAGACTACCAGAAAGGACAGAAAGTGACATGTGATAGAGTACATGTTTGAAGAAATAATGGCAGAAAACTTCCGTAACCTGATGAAGGAAAAGGTCACACAAGTTCAGGAGGCTACCATCAACAAATGACAAGTGCTGGGGAAGATGTGGAGAAAAGGGAACCCTAGTACAATGCTGGTGAGAATGCAGACTGGTGCAGCCATTATGAAAAACAGTTTGGAGTTTCCTCAAAAAATTAAATATGTGACGGCCATTTGACCCAGTGATCCCATGTTTAGGAATATATCCTAGGAAACACGAAACACCAATCAGAAAGACTATATGCAACCTTACGTTCACAGCAACACAACTCATAATAGCTAAGGTCTGGAAGCAGCCTAAGTGCTATCAATACAAGATTAGGTTAAAAAGCTGTGATACATTTATACCATGGAAAACTAGGCAGCAGTTAAAAGTAAGGATCTATTACCCTTTGAGATAGCATGGAGGGACCTAGAGAGTATTATGCTAAGTAAAATAAGCCAATCAGAGAAAGACAACTATCATATGATCTCACTTATAACTAGAATCTAAAGAACAACATAAACTGATGAACAAAATAGATCCAGGGACATAGAAACATATAGAACAGACTGTCAAATATCAGAGGGAAGGTAGTGGTGGGTGGGTGGGTGGGTGGGTGGGTGAGAAGAGATTAACCAAAAAACTTGTATGCAAATATGCATAGCTCATGGACACAGGCAATAATGTGGTGAAGGCCTGGGGTGGGAGGAGGGTTTGGGCCAGAAAGTGTCAATGGAAGAAAAAGGGGGATTTTTGTAATATTTTCAACAATAAATATTTTCAAAAAAATAAAATAAATATAAGGAATTACTCAGTTGATTGTTTAACCATATTTTCTAATTTTTACTTGATCAATTTTTTCCTACAAGCTGACAATTTTACTGAATTTGTCCTAAATTGAAAAAAAGGATGAAACTGATAAAATATTGGAAGGGACTTCTGAAAGAAAGAATAGGTACATGGACTGACCCTCCTATTGAAAACAACTTAAACATTCTAGATATTTAAATACTTAAACCTAAATATTTGAATTCACTTGAAATCTAAGTGAAAAACTCAGAGGTAAATGGAGTACTGCAGCTACTTTCACTTGCTAAACTACATGATCTTCAGCTTTGATACAAATGACCATACAGCAGACAGAGAAAAGGTCTAGAGATTGTCCCCATATGGGAGCAGTCTAATATGAGTTCCTCTCCAACCTAAAGTTGAGACTACAAAGGGCTATACCTTAGTGTAAGTGAGTGGAAAATAACACCACTCTCCACACCCACAGGGAAAGGACAAGAATAGCACACTTTTAAGGCTAGTTAGTACTAGGAGGAGAAGAAAAAAATATTGCTGAAAAGTAGGACTCACAAGCCAGTTTGCATGTTAGCATAGGAACAAAAACTTACACTATGTAGGTAGTTCAAAGTATTTCAAATAAAAAATTTGATTTTGAGTGATCATTGGCTGGTAGTGCTCTCAGGTGGTGTCCTGGTAAAAACAAATGGTAACCCTCTCTAAAGGAAGACACTTCTGTCCTAAGTTCAAAGAATTCTCACATATAAAATTCCAAATAAGTAGTTCACAGTTAAAAACAAAATAACAATAATAAAAAGCAAACAAACAAACAAAAAACTAACTAACTAAATACACAAGAAAACAAGTCATCATAAGGAACAATTAGCAACAAAGAGCAGAAACAGACCCAAAGAATTTTGGATGATAGAAATTAGTAGATACAGACTCCAAAGTAACTTTATCTACTATATTTACATAAATGAAAGACCAGTTTGAAAATAAGTTTAGGGCCAAAACCAGTTTGGCTCAGTGGATAGAGCGTCGGCCTGTGGACTGAAAAGTCCCAGGTTCAATTCTGGTCAAGGGCATGTACCTTGGTTGCGGGCACATCCCCAGTGGGGGGTGTGCAAGAGGCAGCTGATGGATGATTCTCTCTCATCAATGTTTCTAACTCTCTATCCCTATCTCTTCCTCTCTATGAAAAAATCAATAAAATATATTAAAAAAGAAAATAAAAGAAGTTTAGGGAACCAGAAATACTCAAGAATATTGATAAGGCAAAGAAACAATAATGTAGAAATAAAAAATTTAACAATTGAAGTTGGAAATGAACAGATTTAACAACAAATTCTTTACAGCTGAAAGAAAACAATTAGTGAACTGGAAGATGTACTGAAAAATTATCCAAAATACACCACTACCAGGAAGAGAGAAAGAAAGAGAAAATATGAAATAAGAGACATGGAGGACAGAATGAGAAATTTGAACATACATCTAATTAGAGTTCCAGAGTAGGACTGACATATTTGACATATTACTTGAAAATTTCCCAAACTGTGCTTGTCAATTAAATTGAAATAAAAGCAAGGAAAACTCATGCTGTGAAAGAAATGGAAAAAGAGAAGGACAGACGTGAATGTGCTATATGTGGAATTACAAGGTCATTGCTCAGTGTGGTAAGAGAAGACCAAACAGAAATACTGTGTTTTGGAGCCTCTTGCATGGTGAGACATCTTTGCCAAAGATTACTTATGGTTGAAAAACTGGACTAGGTAGACATTCTCAAATGTTAGGGTAAAAAGAGTAGAAGTCTCCTATCAACTCCTAAAATATTTTCTTAAGAATTATACTGAGAATAATAACAATAATATTTACTGAGTGGTTACTGCATGCTTGAGCTTTACAGCATGATCTTATTTAATCTTCATCATCTCCAGAGGTAGAACAATCCGCATCTAAACATTATGGCCTCAGTATATGAGGCCTTGAGAGCTCAAGTACTTGATTCAGGCCATGTTTTTAGTAATCCATGAGATTGTGATTCAAACTCAGGTCTCTGCTTCAGAGAAATTGAAACTCTAATAATTTTTAAGAAAAAAAATAGAAGCAATGATGGATTTGGAGTCAAAAGGATTTTATTTGAATTCAGCTCTGCCATATTATTATTATTATTCACCTCAGGATAGTTTTTTCATTTTTTTTTTTTTTTTTTAGAGAGAGTGGATGGAAGGGAGGGAGGAAGAAAGAGAGAGAAACATCAATGTGAAAGACACATATATTGGTTGGCTCCCACAGGCACTCCAACAAGGGCTGAGGATTGAACCTGCAACCCAGGTATGTGCCCTTGACAGGGAATTGAAGTGAATGTGTGACCCTTTGGAGTGGGGGCTGACATTCTAACCACTGAGTTATGCCAGCCAGGGCTCTTCTCTACCATTTTTAAGTATGTTTTTCAGTAAATTTCATTTCAGAGTCTCAGGTTTTTCATCTGTAAGCAGAGAACAGATAACATCATCTAATGCCTAGGCTTAGTTTGATAATTAAGTAAGACACTGTATATAAGTGTGTAGTATACTATACAGAAGATGCTATAACTACTATTATCTTTTATAACTCATGCACATTCCAATATAGTGGCAGGCCTATTTATTATAACCAATAATATTCCATTAGTGAAACATTAGCCCACAAACCATAACCCAGATAAGAAAATTCAAGGTAAGTACTTTTAGCCAAATAATATAGAATGTGTAAGTTTTTGTTTTGTTAGAGCTATGTCTAAGATTAAAATATTTCCCCATAAAATCTAGAGGTTGAGAAAGTTAGTATAAATGGGCCATAGTTAATTCACAGACAGAATGCCACGTAGAAAGGGTAGTTTGCACTCCAGAATGTACTTTATTGTATCAAATAAGTTTCCACATCCAGGTAATGAACTTAAAAGAAAGTATTTCCTTCTCATAACAAGCATATTAAACATCTCTATAGAAAAGAAGAAAACCTAAGGGGATTGAAATCGCATCATAGAAATCAAAGAATTTAAATTGGCACATTTTATAGTGCCTGTATTTTTCAAAATAGTTATCTATTAAAATACTCTCCCCAGAGATGAATAATTCTGTATGAGTGGATACTAATTTGAGATCTGTTTGGCATCTCTTTAGGTGAGGTGTCTGCCCTTTGGGACATTATCCTTTGTCCACCAGACTTTATCTCTTGGGTAAATCAAAGTTCTGGCCATTGTTTGTCTCATATTGGTTTAAGATACAGTCCAATGTATTGTTTTCCCTCCTTTGGCTCCTGTGAGGGAAGAGAGAAAAATTCCATGTTTACATGCATATATCTAGATTTTCTGGTTATGACCTGTATGCTGTTTATTGCCCTATTTTTGGCCAATAGACAGGTCTTTCAGGCTTTGTGAGCTTCATAATCAAAGATGCAATGGACTAGAAAAGGGGACTTTAAGTGGTCCTGTTTCAGAGCATGTGGCCTTTTAGCTATTGGATTTACTAAAAAGTAATAAGGTGCCACAAATAGCTGACATAAAATTATTTTAAATTGTTCAATATTTAAGGAAACAAACATTGTGTCACTAGAGCAAACACTAATAAGTCTTCAAAACATCTTTAAATCACTTGTATTCTGGAACCCTTCCAAACAGATGGAAATGAGCATCCATAAAGTCAAGTAACTTTCACAACTGAAGATGGGCTTTCCTTCTGGGAACTTGGTTCTGTTGGTTTCTTACAGAATATCAGGCCTTGTTGATTGCATGACCTCTCAGTAACTTTGGGTTCCCAGGACCAAGCACAGTGTCTGCTGTATTTGCTGATTGCTTGCTGGGTGAATGAATGAATGAATACATCAGGCCAGTAAATGGCAAAGCATTTAAATGTTTGACAATGTATAAAATGAGTTATCCCCAACTCTAAATAGATAGGAAATACTAGTATTATGGTGCAGGAAGACTCTAGGAATGGGGACCAGTGCAGCTGGTGGTGGGAAACTTGGAAGGGAGGAAAAAGAAAGATGATATATGCATGATGCCCCAAGCTTTGTCTTGCACATACAGCCCATTAAAAATCCCAAATTGGCCTCTGTCTATTATTAGCACAGAAGTAATGGCAGAGATAGCCAAGCAGAACTCAATGAGAGATGTAGAATTGGAAGGAGACTTGACTTGGGATATAGATGTTGTATTGTAGAATTGTACAGCTGAAACCTATATAATTTTATTAACCAATGTTCCCCAATAAATTCAATTTTAAAAATAAAGAAAGAGTTGGTGTATCATGGAGAACCTGGAATGCCATTAAAATAGTCTTAGATATTGCCCTAGTTCCATGGCCGGCAAACTGCAGCTCATGAGCAACATGTGGCTCTTTGGCCCCTTGAGTGTGGCTCTTCCAAAAAGACCACAGACTGGGAGAGTCTATTTTGAAGAAATGGCATTAGAAAAAGTTTAAGTTTAAAAATTTTGGCTCTCAAAAGAAATTTCAATCATTGTACTGTTGATATTTGGCTCTGTTGACTAATGAATTTACCGACTACTGGTCTAGCTCATTTGGCTCAGTGGATAGAGTGTCGACCCTCAGACTGAAAGGTCCAGGTTTGATTCCAGTCAAGGGCATATGTCCAGGTTGCAGGCTCGATCCCTGGCCCTGATGCTGGAAGCAACCCATCAATGTTTCTCTCTCACAATGATGTTCCTCTTTGTCTCTCTTTCTCTTCCTTTCATTCTCTTAAAAAATAAATAAATAAAAATAAGGAAAAATATCCATGGATAAGGATTAACAACAATAACAAAATAGTCTCAGATGTTTTATTTCTGTGGGCAGTAGAAAGCCATTGATATTGCTTATAGGACAATAGATGTGCACTGCTCTACAACACTTGAGGGTCGGGTGATGCATGTTTCTTTTATTTCTCCAATTAAATCACAGCCAGTACCAGCTCTTGTTCCCACTGTTACTTGGTCTCTGGTGTTCCCTCTTCTTCCCTTAGATGGTTTGAGAATCTCCTGTGACTGACAGCTCCAACAAGATAATTGTTAGCCTTTTTATTTTTTATTGAAGTGAAATTCACACATATATAAAATAAACCATTTTAAAGTGAGCAATTTCCATTAAGTCTTCTGGCCCCATCATTGCCCCAGCTTCCCATGCTATTGCTGAGCTTAGAGCAACTTTGCTGTCTGACAAGGTTCTTCCATGTGGAAGTCAAGTCTTTTTCCTCTTCCAGCCTGGAATTATGGTCTTTTTGAAGTGAAGTGCCCCAGAGGAACTCCACCCCTTTGCCTGAAGCTGAGCTCAGATTTCACTTACTCAGACTCTCAAGATCAAAGCTGCAGTGCCTGTCCTTTAGGGAGCCCCAGCCCCAGTGCCTCCTATGTCCTGCCTCACAGGACATATCCCAGCACACTTGGATATCCACCTCTCCCAGAATCTGCAACTCTGTTCTCTACCTGCCCAAGAGGATCAACAGCACCACTTTCCATTATCCTCACCCCAGTTCCACCCAAACCAAAAAATTCATTCTATTTCTTTTTTTTTTCTTCTTCTTTTTTTTTTAAATATATTTTATTGATTTTGTACAGAGAGGAAGGGAGAGAGATAGAGAGCTAGAAACATCGATGAGAGAGAGTCATCGATCAGCTGCCTCTTGCACACCCCCTACTGGGGATATGCCCGCAGCCAAGGTACATGCCCTTGACCGGAATCGAACCCGGGTCCCTCAGTCCCCAAGCCGACGCTCTATCCATTGAGCCAAACCGGTCTCGGCTCTATTTCCTTTTTAAAGCTCATCAGAAAGAAGGGTCAGCCTTTAGGATCTTCCACTTCCTCCAAAAATACACCCTACATTTTTATTTCTTAGAAAGTATAGCCAGTTGTTCTTGGAAAATCTTAATCTTTCCTCTTGAGTTAGTTTGGATTTTATTGTACATCCAAATTGTAGAGCAAATTATAAGTCTTATTTTTAAGGACTTTGAAAAGAAATCAGTCAACATTAGAAACCAATTCACTATATTAACCTCTTCTCATAATAATAGATTCAAAGATCAAGGAAAAAGAGCAAGGGAGTTCACTAAACCTTTCATTATATTTTCATAGGTAATAATAATAATACATACCTGACCATACTTCGGGAGATTCATTAATCATACAAATTCATGCCCATTTATGTGTCTCACACAGAGAAGATGGATTCCTTTTCCTACATTCTTAGAATTCTGAGTTCACGTATGCATTACATGTCATATTGTAACTATTTTTTATGTATGTCACTCCCACTAGGACATCATAAAGTCCCCCAGCCAGAATTGTATTTATCTTTTGTCTCCAGGGTCCAGTGCAATGACTGAAATAGCATGATTTTCAATTAGTGTTTATAAAGTAAATTAAAACCAAAAGAATTAATAAATTTGGGAGTAAAAATACTAACCTCTCTTCATAAATAATAACATGAGAGGACCATCCTTAAAAAATGAATATAATCTTGAGCTGAATAAATAGAGTCCAACTGTCATCTTGGAAGTGCTCAGACCATATCAGGAGGTGCCAGCATCATATTTTAAAAGGGACCTTGACAAACTGAGGCCCAAGATATTTAAAAGTATGGAAACAAGCCTCTATGAAGAACAATTAGGAGATATTAAAGAAAAGAGAAGAAAAATTTAGGAAGATCATGACCAATTTCTTGAATTATTTGCAAAAGGCTGTCATAGTGAAGAAAGCTTAGACTTAAATACATGATCACAGAACCAGGTAGATTATATAAGCAAAGGGGGATTTTGTATAACATGAAAAAAAGGTTCTAGCAGAACCTCCTAGCAACATTATAAAGTTGATCACTAATGAATGGACTGATTTCTAAATAGGAAACTCCTCATCTCTGAACATTCCCAGAAGAAGTCAAAGAATCCTTCAGTAATTCATCAGATGCACTGGGGTATGTGGAGGGCATTCTCAGGTTAGAAGAAAGAACACTGAGGCCACCACCCACTTTCCTCCCAATGCATAGCTTCTGTTGCATGATTCCTTATAATCCTTGATTTTATTATTGTATCAGGTTATATACTTCACATTTCCTTATAAGTTCCATCAAAGGCACTGCATTTTCTATCTTAAAATTCATTCTCACTTTTACTTTGGTTACACTGTTTGAACCTAATTAATTCCATGCTAGTTTTAATTATCAATAAACATGTTAACTTTCAATTATCTCCTTTCACTAACAGATGCGATTTTGCTCGAATTTAAGTGCTCCCTTCGTTCTATAGTTAAACTATATATAAGTAAAGAGGGCATCTTCTTTTCAGAAAAATATGGTGTTTTATTGCTATCCTGAACGATACCACTATACTGGTTTATTTTTCTGCTTTTCTTCTTCACAAACTCATATCCTTAAATTTTATCTATACCCTAAACAAATGTCACATTTCCAGATTATCTCAAATAATTAGACACTCAAATATTCCTAGAGTAGACAATTAACATCATGAATATATTTCAGAAAACCAACTTTAAATATAATTGTTTGACTATTACATTTTCATCTGTAATATTTGTTATGTCTTTATTAGTAAGTACTATGTCCTAGAGAGCAACTTTTCTTTGTGAAGTGGTTTCCAAATATAACTGACTTCTTGACATTTTCTTCATTATGTTCATTCAAAAAGAAAGAAAGAAAGAAAGAAAGAAATGTAACTACCATTTTCTGAAGAAACTAGATGGAAGATAGTGAAGGGACTAACTATGACTAACTATATTTGAATGACCAACTAGAATGCAATCATTTACTAATATGGAAACAAGTAAAGAGTTATGATTGGAATATGATTTATTGGCTAATAGTAGATTTAAGTAAGAATCAGGAAATTTGGGGTCTTCTATTTCAGGAACATGGCAGAGCAAAGAGCTACCTCTTCTGTTGTCCCACAACACCTTGTTGGTCTCTATTGGAGAGCTCATATGTCAGTATTAGAGACTGTATTCTTACCCACTTTGAAACCTCAGCCCCAACCTTGGGAAGGGCTTGAAACATTAGAGATGCTTAATGTTTGTTGAATGAATACAAAAATGAATAAATGGACCTAGAAGCAGATCAATGGCATGGTGGGAATGTTGAAATATCAGCAATAGATGCCTGGTAGTTAAACTAGATCAGAGGGATTAAGAAGTTAATGTTGTCAGCATTGAACTAAAGTAAAGACATGATGAAATAAATCCCAGATAAAATGGCTTCCAGCAAAGAGACGAGAAAGTTACTTATTCCCCAGAATAAGTCAGTGAGGGGAAAACAGCATGTCAATGAAAATCAGGGAGGCAAATATGTGCCAAATGTCCACAGCGTTTGTACTTATACTAAAGGGAACAAAGTGAAAGTATGCTATATTTGGAAAGGCATATGCTATGAACACACTCTTTAAAGATGGAAAAGAACCCACTAGAAGATTATATCTAACCTCGGCAGACATCCAAATAAGAAAAACTGTGGTCTATAGGGTCAGTGTCATGCCCTACGTCACATGATGGCATTTTAGGCAGAACCAAGATTGGAATTCGGTTTTCCTGTTGCTTGGTCTGGCTGTCACATGAATTCTTTACCTGTAAGTGTCCCTCTTATCTGCAGTGGGGACATTCCAACACCCTGAATGGACGCCTAAAACTGTGATAGTACTGAACCCTATATACACTATGTTTTTCCTATATGTACATACTTCTTCAATTAAAGAAAGCACTTTATGGCATACCAGAACTGCCAGCATTCCTACTCTGGCTCTTTGGAGCCATTAGTAAGTAAAACCAGCATTACTTAAATATAAGCACTGTGATACTGAGATAGTTGATCTAATGACCGAGACAGTGACTACAGGGTGGGAAACATCTACAGTGTGGACACATTGGACAAAGCAGTGGTTCATGTCCTGGGCAAGATGGAGTGGGACTGTGTGAGATTTCATCATGCTACTCATAAGGGCACACAATTTAAAAAATAAGAATTTATTAATTCTATAATTTTCCATTTAATAAAACTGAAACTATGAAAAGCTAAAGTATAATAGTAAAGTAATACTACTATACTAAAAAAAATAAATAACCCCAATTACAATTCCTGCTTGACAGGAATTAAGAGCTCACAGTCCTGCCAGCCTCACAGGACTGATAGACTTCTACCTCAAGGCTTCCTTAAAATTTCCAACAAAATAATTTTCCAGGGTTATCCCACCATACTGCTCTTTTAACAAGTCTTTAATTTCCTATCATAAACAGTGTTCATAAACTTATGTTTTATCCCTGTAAGTCATACAAATGTTATTTCAAAGCATTTCACAATGGGGAAATATAACTATCCAGCTATATTTTTAAAATAAAAAAAAAACACATTTCATTCATGGTTTGAAATTGAATGCAAGCCTTAGTGTTAGGGGTAGGAAGCTGAGAGGCATTGCCAACCCAACTACACATTACTCAGCTCTAGGGGGCAGTTCACACTGATAATCATGTGACTGTGCATGAGTACTGGGGGGTGGAGCTCAAGGGATGTGTTATCTCTGCAACTCTCACAAGGACACATTCAATCAGAAATAATTTTAAGTTACTTAATGTTAATCCTCTGTTGGCTAAAAGCCCACTATATGCCTTATGTTTGTTGGCCTTTTAAGCAAACAGTAGAGAGATTGCAGCAAAGCCTCAGAGACACTGGAAAGCATAGGTGTAACTTGGCCCTAGGGAGGGAATGCCATGCCAGATTTTCTAAAAGGAAAAATAATCATCTGCAACTGTACCTAACTGGAATTTCTAGTTTTATTCTTCCAATAACCAGTCAGGGTTTATCTCCTTCAACCTACAAATTACGTTACTTATAATTAACAACTGGCAGAGGTTTTGACTAAGAGTGGATAAGGGCAAACAAAGCTTTGTTAAGAAAGAGAAAAAAAATCCATGATTTTTAAATATATTTTTATTGATTTCAGAGAGGAAGGGAGAGGGTCAGAGAGATAGAAACATCAATGATGAGAGAACCATTGATCGGCTGCCTCCTGCAAGTCCCACACTGGGAATTGAGCCCACAACCCTGGCATGTACCCTTGACCAAGATGGAACCTGGGACCCTTCAGTCCACAGGCCAACACTCTATCCACTGAGCAAAACTAGCCAGGGCAAATCTATTTACTATTTATATGAGTTATAATTATATCTAGGGGAAAGTAAGGTACCAATATAAAACACCCAAGATTATCCAAAGAAGGAACTAAGATGTCACTATGTGAGAAGTAACAAATCAGTTTTGCAAGGATTAGAAATGCTGGTCCTTTTACTCTTTATTATATGTCTGGTGAGTTCCTGCTAGAACTTATTCTTGTTTTTCCTGTACCTCTGTCACTTTTGGGTAAAGTTATATTTCCTGTACACTTCTCTCCCATCTGCTTACCTATTTAATTTCTCTTATCTAAGACTCTTCTGCCATAGACAATATTTAGATTTGCCCCCATGTGATCACCTTCTAATAATCATTATACAACCAAGCAATGTGTACGTCACCAGGAGAGGTAACCATACTGTCCCCATTACACACAAGGATACTGAAGCTCAGAGCAGTTAAGTCATTATCTATGTTTAAGATATACAAATTCCAAACCTAAATTGTTCCTATTCTAAAGGACACGATTTCTACTCCACTCAGGCCTTCATTTAACAAACACTGAGTCAGAACCAACTATGTGCCAAGTACTATGCTAAATGCTTTGGAACTGAACATAAACAACACAATCGTCAGATAGGCAACAGTCTCCTTTCTGACATGTTTCAAGAAGTCTAGAGCTATCCTGTCACTGAAGCCACCTGTGTCAGGAAGCGGACTTCAGTGACACTAGCCAGTGTTTGGGTGTTTGTTTTTTAATTTATGAGATTTTCAACATGAAGTTTCCCAGGACCACCAAAGCAATGCAGGCAAATCAGGGTGACTCCCTCTCTTTTGTATTATAGAAACATTTTATGATGAACATAGTTCCTTTTTTTTTTTTTTAATATATTTTATTGATTTTTTACAGAGAGGAAGGGAGAGAGATAGAGAGCTAGAAATGTCGATGAGAGAGAAACATTGACCAGCTGTCTCTTGCATAGCCCCTACCGGGGATGTGCCCGCAACCAAGGTACATGCCCTTGACCGGAATCGAACCTGGGACCTCTCAGTCTGCAGATGGACGCTCTACCGCTGAGCCAAACCGGTTTCGGCGAACATAGTCCCTTTTTAATAATTTTCCCCTGATCTTCATTTCTAGTCATAACGAATGTTTGTTTCCCCCAGATTTTATTCTGTTTTATGTAGTAGGGTTATGGGTTCTTCTTAAGACTGTCTGACTGAGTTGTTGGATCTGGGGGATTTTCCCACAAGTTAGATTACCCCAAAGAAGAGGGTCAACCAAGGACCCATCACAACTAGTCTTTTCTTCTAAACCCAGGGTCTATAGAAACCACAGGATTAGTGCTGGATGTCTGGATCCCTTGATGCTTTTACTATTAAATAATTGCTGTGGTTTTCATTCTGAAATTCTCTTTCTGTAAAGCAAAGTAAAAGTCATAAAAAGTCCCATATATACACAAATATTTCTATCATAATATTGTTAGAGAGAAATAAATGTCCAATTGCAGGTAATTGGCTAAGAATATCAACTCAAATGGAATACTGTCACACCATTAACTATTATGGTTATGAATATAAAGGTAGCAACATAAATATAATATAGTGTTAAGATAAACATGTATAAACATAGAAGGTAATATATTTTAAATGAAAAAGGAAGATTGAAGCAAATGAACCAAAATGACACATTTGTGTAAAAAAATTTAGGTGATTTTCCTTTTCCTTTTTTCTATTAGTACAAACAGTATAGTAAAAGGCAGATTTGTAGCTCTTCTTCCAGCACCAAAAATTTGTCACATTTTTAAGCTTAGTAGCCATATAATATCAAATACAGACTGAGTGTAAAGGGCTCAACAAATCTATTTACATGGTGTGGTCTTAGTCACTTTAGCTTTATTTCCCAATTTCTCATTCATATCATGGGGTAGAGACATCTACTTCATAAAGTTATTAAAATAATTATATAAATAACTGCTTCTAAAAAGCCCTACACCATGCCTAGAACATGGAAGGAACTTGGTAAGAATTAGATATAAGTCATGTTTACACATCAATATTCCATTTTCAGACCAGGATGAAACATTTATTCATTTGTCCAATTTTTTGTTCAACACATGTGTTGTTGTTTTTTTACCTTGCCTAGGTGCCAGGCAGAATTCTAGGTGCTTGTGTTTTAAATAAAAAGATAAATTAGATGGTTTTTATCCTCAAGAAATTCACTATCCAATGTGGGAGACAAGCAAGCACTGGGATGTTATAATCAAGGTTTGCCGCAGGCCCTTGGGAGTGCTCAGGAAGGGATCCAACTCAGCAAGGATATCAAGGCAGCTTCCCTGAAGGGCTCATGCTTAAGTCAGGGTCTGAAGGAGCCTGGGAACTATAGGACAGAAGGGCATTGGTGGCCCGGAGAGAAAAGTCTCTTCCAGCCAGTGGGGGCAGGTTGAAGGTGAAGGAATGTGTATGAATGGTAGTGTAAGAGGTTCAGATAGAAAAGAAAAAGGTGTGTGTGTTTTGGAAACTGCTTGCAATCCAGTACACCTGGAGTGTAGAGATGTGCCTGGGGACTCAGCAGTCACCTCTATGAGTGCCTGCCTCTGATACATCAGGACTTCATGAGGCAACCTTATCATCTGAGCCAGGCCTTTAAAAAGATAAGACTTTAGGAAGCAGGTATCTATGTGCATCCTTGTGTTAGGAGCACTCACTCCTGAGTCCACACATACTCCTGAGCTCTCTGCATTCTCCTGGACCCTGCTCACTGTGCCAATTGTTGCAGTAAGTTCTTCCTTGACCATGCTCAACTATGCCAACTATGGGGTGTATAGGCTCTTGTGGGGCCTCAGGTCCTCTGCCAGGAACTGGACCTTAATGGATGCCATGTAATGGATGGAGAAGATATGAGAAGTCAGGCATATAAGAGAGTCTTTATTGCAGCTCAATTAGCCATTGCTACTAAGGAGCCACTAGAAAAAGCAGTCCAACCAGGCAGCCTCACACAGTAGTAGCCTTACTCTGGCTGGTCAATAACATACTTTATACTAATTAAGACAAAAGAGGCTTCTTGCCTAAATAGTCTTTGGGGTTATAGAAGGGTACACTTGCACAGTGCATACAATGAAACTGCTGTGTCCTTGTACCTGCATGTAGCAAATTAGCTTTGAACACTCTGATTAGAATTTCCACACTCAAAGTGGCCTTGAATATCCTGGGTACTCTTGACAGGACCCCCCAATGTGTCATTTCTGAGAAATGCAGTCCTATGATCTACTTAAATCAACAACTAAATAACACAATATCGCATGTTAAATAGATGTAGATATCATCTAGTGAACAATTGTGTTTTTTAGACTATCAGGACTTTGCTAAACAAAAATAACTTTAGGTGAATAACAATAAGTTATAATAGGAATTCCATCAGTGTTTCATCATTTTGAGTACCAAAAACATGAGGTTGTTACTTTATCTGGGGGAGGTGGCATTCTGCTGACCTATTTGCTGCTTCGCCAGATAAGAAATGAGATGCATGATGTGTATAACAGCAATAAAAAGAGGAGAAAAGACTTAGATGCTGCTACTTGACACCTTTAGAGCTTTTGTTTTTCTTGAAAAGAATTTAAAACATAATATGATTAATGAAACTCAGGGCTGGAAAATTCCATTTCTTGGTGGTGTGAGAAGGTGGGGTGTGACTCAGAGGAAAGTACCTGGAAGTGATGGAATTGCTTACCTCATTCCTCAGCTAAAAGCCTGGATCATCCCAGCTTCTCAGCTTTCATATTTTACAAGTTTATAGATTTTTATCTTATCAAAATGGAATATCTACATACCTAATTATTATCTCTTAAATTTAATGAATAGATAATAACTGTACTGGTATTTAAACACACTATCCTGAATATTATAAAATCTCCCCAGAATAGATTTTAAAATTGTTCTTTGTCTTCCTTTACAAGGTTTACATTACAATTTGTTTAATTTGTTCTATAATCCATGTGAAATAGTAGTTGCCATAAAAACTGACATTCTTTATTAGAGATAGCAATTTGAATCTTGGCCTATAGAAACACAATTTTGTAAAAAGGTCAGTGCCTTAAGGAGAAATATGGCCAGTTGAAATTCCTTTATTTATTTTCCTTTCATAGTTTTTAAACATAACATTTCAATTGTCATCATGAATGCATATAACTATAAATCTGTAGAGCCATTTGTAGAACATTCTCACAGAATTTTTTTAAAATCCTCAAAGTTGATGATGAAGCAATGGCTTAAGAGCCAGGAGACAGAAATTATTTTTATAACTTTACCCCAAACTTATTGAATAACCAGGGATAAACCAGTATGCCTAAAATGACCTTGCTTTCTGATTAATTTTAGGGGAATATTCTAGCAATCAGATAATAATTTTGGGGATCTAGGATGGCTTGAAACAGATAAACATAACTCCTTATAGAGAACCTGTCTAATATATATTATTACTGAAGAGTAAGAATTAAACACACACACACACACACACACACACACACATCAATAAACCCAGAGATTTAAAAGATTGGCTTTCTCTCTAGCCAGAGTGTTAAGTGGTTAGAGCATGGACCCATGCACCTAAGGGTCATGGGTTTGACTCCCGGTCAAGGGCATGTTTGTGGGTTGCAGGTTCGATCCCAGTCCTGGTCAGAGTGTGTGCAGGAGGCAACCAATCACTATGTCTCTCTCACATTGATGTTTCTCTCTCTCTTCTTCTCTCCTTCCTCCCTCTCTCTAAAAATCAATGGAAAAAAATATCCTCAGGTGAGGATTAACAACAACAACAACAAAGAGATTGGCTTGCATTTTACTACTCAATATTTCAGTTAATATTGCCATTCATGAAGTTCAATATAGGAGGGATGGGGAAAAAAGAAATTAATTTATTAGTTGCCTACATATACTAGGTGCTTACATGTGTTAACATCTTTTAAAACAGGACACTTGTCCCTGTTTTATAGATAAGAAAAGGAAGTCCCAAATAATGCTTGTCCCAAATCACAGAGTTATTAGGATCTACTTGTCTATTTCTTGATTCCACATCTCATCCATCTTCATGTCCCTGCCCCATGTCTCCAACAGACCCATTCTATTGAGCATTGTATCTCTTGAATATATCTTGAAAATATATATATATATATTAATATATATGTCTTAGTTTAGGCTCTTATCATTTTTCTCTTAGTCTAATGGCAAGAAATATTCAAGGTGATGAATAGTAAGAACCTACAGCCAAAGATAATCTATCCAGCAAAGCTATCACTCAGAATCGAAGGTCAGATACAGAGCTTCACTAATAAAAAAAGAAAGCTAAAGGAGTTCATCACCACCAAACCAGAATTATATGAATTGCTGAAGGGGGTTCTTTCAGAAGAGAAAGTAGTACACAATACTAATAGTTTATCTGGCTCTAACATTTATTATCTCTTGTACAAAAATGTCTAACCTTAAGAGTTATATTTTTTCTAAAACACAGAACTATTTATGTCATTTTTGTTGTGTGTTTCTCCTCCGCCCTGGCTCTTGAATTACTAATGAGAAAGGGTGGTGTCAGAAAGATGACAAAACTACGTAGTTATAAGCCCTTCTTCTCACACAGAAACACCAAGTGAACAACAGCATTTGAATCAAAGTAGCTTGTGGAAACTCTAAAAACCAGCTAAGAAGCTGTGGCAACTAAATGAATGCCTAGAAAGAAAAAGCTTTCTCAAAACAATGGTACATTTCATGGCATTTTTGTTTGTTCTTACCCTCCCCCTACCTATCACCCCAGCACAGCATGACATGGTCCGGAGGATGCCACCTAATTCCTTGTCCCTCCCTTAGGAGAGAAGAAAATAGTGGGATTTACTTGCAACATTCTGGATTGTCTGAGGCACTGGTTTCTCTCTGGTCTGGCTCAGAGCATTGATAAGAATGGGGGCATATTTGGGATACCAGGTTGGAGGCCGCTGAAAGCAGGAATGGGTGCAACAACCTGTAAGAGCTTCAAAAAACTGCAGACCCATTGGCACCTGGGGCCAGAAATTATAGACAGAGGAATGCAATATAACATCTAATGTCTTGAGAATAAGGATAAGACTTTTAGGAAAGTTAAGAGATTTAAAAGCAGTCCTCTATGTAGGAAAATTGAAGAGAATAAAAAAAGTATATGTACAGGTTCAGGAAAGACATATTTCCATTAAAAGTCTGAGAGAACCTCAAGTCTTCATGACAGAATGATTAGCAAAGAGCTTCCTCTGTGCATAGGCACCCCTGGGTGAGGAAATGGCTTTTTCAAATTCCTAATTGTCAACAAAATATCACAATACAAAGAAAAAGCTAAATATGGTCCATTCAAAGGAAAAAAAAAAATCCAGAAACCAACTCTAAAGAAACACAAGCCTTGAATTTACTTAACAAAGACTTTAAAATAGGGGTGTCGAACTCAATCAGAGAAGGGGCCAAAATCTAAAATCCAGCCTAAATCGCGGGCCGAATAGTTTACTGAACAGTCATAAACTGTCATTGTGATGGAAACGCAGCGAAGTGCAGTGATGACAGCGCGGTGCGGGCCACATTGCAAGGCCTGGCGGGACGGATTTGGCCCGAGGGCCTTGTGTTTGACACATGTGCTTTAAAACAATGTTCTTAAGTAGGCTCAATTAAATAAGAACAAACACAGGCAGACAACTAAACAAATTCAGGGGAAAAAATGTGTGAGCAAAGTGAGACATTCAAAACAGAGATCAAAATGATTAAAAAAGTCCAAACAAAAATGATGGAGCTGAATAAAACAATGATTGCACTGAAATTTTCACTAAAGAAATTCAACATAGGTTCAAATAGGCAGAAAAAAGAATCAGAAACCTTGAAGATAGATCATTTGAAGTTATTGTTTTAAAAACAAAAATTAAAAAAAATAAAGAAAAGGGAGCCTATGGGACTTATGAGATACCACAAAACAGGTCAATATATGCATTATAGGAGTCTCAAAAGGAGAAGAGAAAGAGAAAAAGGCAGAGAATTAATTTGAGGAAGAACTGGTGAAAATGCCCCAAGTTTATAAGAATCTTAACAAACTCTAAGTAGGATAAACCCAAAGAGGTCCATCCTGAAACACATTATAATTAAACAGCAGAGAATTAATGACAAAGAAAATGTTGGAAGCATAAAGAGAAAAAGCAGATTTGTCATGTACAATAAATTGTCAATAAGATTATCAGTGGATTTCTCAGCAGAAATCTTGCCCGCTAGAAGGCAAAGGGATGATATATTTAAAGTACTGAAAGTAACATATCTATCAAAACTTCTCTTAAAAAATGAGAGTAAAATTAAGACATCCCCAGATAAATAAAAGATGAGGGAGTTAACACTATACCTGCCCTAAAAGAAATGCTAAAAATGCCTTAAAATCTGAACAAAAGGGTGCTCAAACAGTAACTTGAAACGATGTGAATCTGTAAGTCCTCTGGTAAAGGTCAATACGTGGACAAATATAGAAACTTGAGCCCAGCTGTGATGGCTCAGTGGTTGAGCTTCCACATAAGAGCCAGGAGGTTACAGTTCAATTCCTAATCAGGGCACATGCCTGGGTTGTGGGCTCAGTCCCCAGTGTGGGGCATGAAGGAGGAAGCTGATCAATGATTCTCTCTTATCATTGATGTTTCCATCTCTTTCTCCCTCTCCATTTTTCTCTGAAATCAATAAAAATACATTTAAAGAAAAACAAACAAAAAACTTGAGCCACTGTAATTTCGCTTTGCAACTTCACTATTGATTGTTTTAAAAATATATTTTTATTGATTTTTTTTTTTTTTTTAACAGAGAGGAAGAGAGAGGGATAGAGAGTTAGAAACATCAAAGAGAGAAAAACATCAATCAGCTACCTCTTGCACACCCCCTGTTGGGGATGTGCCTGCAACCAAGGTACATGCCCTTGACCAGAATCGAACCTGGGACCTTTCAGTCCACAGGCTAATGCTTTATCCACTGAGCCAAACCGGTTTCAGCTATTGATTGTTTTATAGGATGTAAAAGACAAAAGTACTTAAAAACTTACAAATCTATGTTAAAGGCGGCACAACATGATATCAAAAATGTAACCTGGAAGCATAGCAGAGATATAAACAAGTAGAGGTTTTGTTCACAGTGAAGTTAAGTTGTTAATCAGTTTAAAATAGATTGTTTAACTTTAGCATATTTTATGTAATCCCCATGGTAACCAAAATGAAAATATCTATAAAATATACTCAATGGTCAGGGGCAAGAATGAAATAAGAAGAAAATCAAAACATGTCACTGCAAAAAATTCAACTAAAAACAGAAAGGAAAGCAGCAAGAAAATGAGAAACAAAAAGATATGACTTAACAAAAAACAAATGGCAATAGTAAGTCCTTCCCTGTTGATAACTGCTTTACATGTAAATGGATTAAACTAATCCTAAAGACCTAGACTGTCATATTGGATTAAACACATACACACACACACACACACACACACACACATCTTAGCTATGGTGAATTGTGCCACTATGAACATAGGGATGCATATATTCTTTTTGATTGGTGTTCCTAGTTTCTTGAGATATATTCCTAGAAGTGGGAGCACTGGGTTAAATGGGAGTTCCGATTTTAGTTTTTTTGAGGAAACTCCATACTGTTCTCCACAGTGGCTGCACTAGTCTGCATTCCCACCAGCAAAAGAAAATCTCTGCATCCTCATTTGCTGATTTGTTGATGATAGCCATTCTGGCAGGTGAGAGATGATACCACATTGTTGTTTTGATTTGCATCTCTCGGATAGTGACTTTGGGCATGAACAAAAACAGATCCAGAGACAGAGAAGCATTGATCAGACCATCAAACTTCAGAGGGAAGGTAGGGGAGGGTGGGGATAAAGGGGAGAGATTAACAAAGGATTTGTGTACATGCATATAAGCCTAACCAGTGGACACAGACAACAGAGGAGTGAAGGCATGAGTGCAGGGATGGGGGACAATGGGGGATAAGGACACATATATAATACCTTAATCAATAAAGAAATTTAAAAAAATACACAGAATCCAACAATCTGCTATTCACAAGAGATTTATTTTAGATATAAGGATTTAAGGACAGAAATAGGTTTAAAGTAAAAGGATGGAAAAAGATATTCCATCTAAATAGTTATCAAAAGAGCAGGGGTGACTATACTATATCAGAGAAAATAAAGTTTAAGTAAAAAATGGTTACAAGGCCCAGTTGGTCTGGCTCAGTGGTGGAGCACAAATCTATGAACCAGAAGGTCAGGGCACATGCCTGAATTTTGGGCTCAATCCTCAGTCGGTGGCATGCAGCACGCCACCAATCAATGGTTCTTTCATATCAGCACACACAACTTATAAGGAGGGAACATGCACTAAACATCAGAGCTCCTAAAAATACAAAGCAAATACTGACAGACTCACATGGGAAAATAGAGAGCTCTATAATAATAAAAGGAGAAGTTAATACTTATGAGCAAGTTCTAGGCTGGTACCTGGCATGTTATAGATTCTCAAAAAAGTGTTTACAGAATGTATGAATGAATGAATGATTAATCTAGTTTGTGATTCTTCTATAAATCACAGCTGGGGATGTAATCAATATGGAAAAATAATCATAACAATAAAAATTATAAGATTTACTAATATAGAAATGAATATCGAATTAAGTAAAGTGATATTAGTCAATTAGGGAACAGTTAAAATTAATATTGTTGGACTCCTTGTAAAAATTCTACATTTTTAAAGGTGTTCAAAGGGATAAATGAAACATATGACACTTAAAGATAACATCAATGTCTTATATGCTTCTGGATATATCCATGCATTAATATATAACATTTGTCCTGGCTGGTGTGGCTCAGTTGGTTGAGTGTCATCCCATATACCAAGAGGATGCCAGTAAGATTCCCAGTCAAGGCATAGCCCAGGTTGCAGCTTGATCCCCAGTAAGAAATGTAGAGGAGGCAGCTGATCAATGTTTCTATTTCCCTCTCTCTCTCAAATAAATAAAAACACATGACTATATATTAATATCCTATCTTATAAAGAGAGGATATGCTAGTGACTGCCACACCCTCACAAAGATGGCAGCACACACAGCCAATAAGGAGGGAATATGCTAATTGACTGACACACTCTCAGAGATGGCAGTGCGCACAGCCACAAGATGGCGGTGCTCAGCCAGGTCTGGCCACTCCACAGGCTTGCCTCCAGAGTACCCCAGTGCCTTCAGTCCCCCAGCCACCCAGGGCCATTTCAAGGCTCAGGCAAGCCTGCCCGACCTCCCAGGGTTGCCCGAGGCTCAGGTAATCAGGGCCAGCTGAGGCTTGGGCTGCTGGCAGTGGCAGCAGCAGAGGTGTGATGGGGGCATTGCCTTTCCCTGATTGTAGAATCACCTCCCGCCCCTGAGGGCTACCAGACTGTGAGAGGGGGCAGGCTGGGCTGAGGGACCCCGCCTTCCAGTGCATGAATTTTCATGCACCAGGCCTCCAGTATATATACAATATTAATAATATAAACATGAGATTAATATGCTAGGGGTCGGCAACTAAGTAATTGCGGGTTTCACACATATATATGGCTTCAGTTGAATTTTTAGGTTTGCAGACGTAGTACAAATGTAAAACACATTTTGTTATTTGATAGTTGGCTATTCAGCTGTTAATCAGTAAAAAAAAGTTTTTTGATCTGTTTTGTAGTTTTCGTTTGGCGTTCGTTGAAAAATGGAAAATCAAAAGGAACATTTTCGTCATATTTTGCTTTTTTATTTCCGCAAAGGGAAAAACGCATCACAAGCTCATAAAAAGTTATGTGCTGTTTATGGTGACGAAGCCTTAAAAGAACGGCAGTGTCAAAATTGGTTTGCCAAATTTCGTTCTGGTGATTTTTCACTCAAAGATGAAAAACGCTCTGGTCGTCCAGTTGAAGTTGATGACGCCCTAATCAAAGCAATAATCAATTCGGACTGTCACAGTACAACACGTGAGATTGCAGAGAAGCTTCATGTATCACATACATGCATTGAAAATCACTTAAAACAACTTGGCTATGTTCGAAAACTCGATACATGGGTTCCTCACGAACTGAAAGAATCACAGTTAACGCAACACATTAGCAGCTGCGATTTGCTAAAGAAACGTAATGAAAATGATCCATTTTTAAAACGACTGATAACTGGCGATGAAAAATGGGTTGTTTACAACAATATCAAGCGGAAAAGATCGTGGAGCAGGCCAGGTGAACCAACTCAAACAACATCAAAAGCTGATATTCATCAAAAGAAGGTTTTGTTATCAGTTTGGTGGGATTACAAAGGAATTGTCTACTTTGAACTCTTACCACCCAACTGAACGATCAATTCTGATGTCTACATTGAACAACTAACGAAATTAAACAATGCAGTTGAAGAAAAGCGGCCCGAATTGACAAATCGAAAAGGTGTTGTATTCCATCATGACAATGCAAGGCCACACACATCTTTGGTCACTCGGCAAAAATTAATGGAGCTTGGTTGGGATGTTTTGCCACATCCACCATATAGTCCTGACCTTGCACCATCTGATTACTTTTTGTTTCGATCTTTACAAAACTCCTTGAATGGTAAAAATTTCAATAATGATGATGATGTCAAATCGTACCTGATTCAGTTTTTTGCTAATAAAAACCAGAAGTTTTTTGAACGTGGGATTATGATGATGCCTGAAAGATGGCAAAAGGTCATTGATCAAAATGGGTAATACATTACAGAATAAAGTTATTTAGTTCCATGAAAAAATTCTTTGATTTTCTTTTTTAAAATCCGCAATTACTTAGTTGCCGATATAAATCATTATAATGAAAAGCACAATAGTTACTGCTAGGTAATGAAAGTTACCTAACTGAAGATTTAGTAGAATCACAGCTCCCTGTGTTCCAGCCAAAAAACCTAACTGGGGTTCACTTCCCTGAATCCTTATTTAACTTCATGAAAGTGACAATAACTGTAGGTAGAAATGAACCTGATGTTGGCCTGGGCCAAAGGACTTTTTCAGTTTACCTGAGTTAGCCATGGAAACATCAGTGTACACAAACAAAACTTCTGTAAACTAGGAATTCCCCATAGGAGAGGAAGGTGAGGTAAATAAAACTAAAAGGATTTGCACATTTTTCTGGGGCCTTAATTATTTTGAATTTGGCAGATTATCTTGGGCCTGATTAGTGTTGTAACAAAAACAACAAGTATCATTTTGTAGGAGCAAAGATGATAGTTCCAAAGGTGGCCAGACACAGTGAAACTGTAGCAAATGTCCTGAGACCAACTGGGATAGAGCATGTAAGCGGATGACAATGAGGGTACCACTCTCACAAAACTTGTAGGAGTATCTTTATAGGAGAAAGTATTTAACTGAAACCCCTATAACTGCAATGAATCCTTATTTTTTTAACTCATTTCCTGCTCTCTGGTAAACAGAAAGGTAATATAGCCATTTTACTGATAAAGAAACCAAAGGGCAGAGGTCACACAATTAGTAACGTTTGTCTCTGGAGCCAATGATGTTGTTCTTTCTAATAACTTTAAATGTTGTTGTTCTTTTAAATTTTACATAATTAAATAGCTAACTTATTCTATATGTACATGCTTTGGAATCCCGATGTGTTGCCACAATGACTCTCTTCTTCTATATAATGAATATTGGATAAATTATAAAAAATAAAAAATCAGACAAAATATTAAATATTTAAGTAGTAGCACCTTTTCCACATTCATTAGAAAGGTAGACTTAAAGTGAGTTAATTTATTTCTTCTGAGTAATAAGCCCAAACATCTTATCTGGAAATAGGCAGTGCACTGGAACTTTGGATCCAGAGACTTGTACAGATGAGCCCAGGGGTTCTTCTCCAAATGAGCAAACTGAGGTAAAGTGAGTTGCCCAAAAATGTCACATAGTTACAGAGCCTGGATGCTAACATTCAGGTCTTTATGTAATTTCAAAAGAAAATCTAGCAGTGGATAGGAGAAAATGTAAGTCATCTATCTCTAAAAATGAAGAGATTTTTAAAAGAAAGAAAAAATAGAGTGTAGTTTGATATTTATAACTAATTATTTCTGTTCCAGTCACTCAAGGCACAAAGCTTAAGGAACATGGAACCACTCTGGAGAAACCAGCCAAGAAATGGCACCACACCTCAAATGATTAATGTGGAAATACATATTTGATTATGGATATGACAAGTCAGGAAGGCTAGACCCACCAGGAATAGGTGTGGGAGGAACTGTTATTAAACATTTACACAGCACTGATGAGTGTAATTGTGCCAAACACATAAAGGCCTGGTCTTATGGAGTTCACTGGCACTTGTTAATCTGGTTAGTCCTGAGATATTGATGTTGCTTCATCAGGTAAATAATCCATTCCAGACATCAAAGAACCATTATTTCAACAAGTTTTCTTAGGAATAAGACTTTATACCTAAGTACTTAATGCAAAAGTTGTAGATACTTGTCACTATATTAATGATTTTAGGAAATTCACTTTTCTTCTCTTTTGAGTCTCTTTTCATTCCTTCTACTTAACTATTCCATAACACAATGCATTCCCTGCTACTGTGGCATATGTAGTAATAGCAGCAAAAGTGGAGTGTCAATGATGAAGAGTTAAAACAAATTTAAAAAAAACAAAAAAACTTACCTGAGCTCGGCAGCAGTGGCTCAGTGGTTGAATATCAACCTATGAACCAGGAGGTCATGGTTTGATTCCCGCTCAGAGCACATGAGCATTGCAGGCTCTGTCCTTAGTGTGGGGCATGCAGAAGGCAGCCGATTCTCTCATATTATTGATGCTTCAATCTCTCTCTCCCTCTTCCTTCTTCTCTGAAATCACTAAAAATATATTTTAAAAAAATACTTGAAAACATGGTGTAACTTGATGGACACATGAAGAGCTAAGATCAGGTTTATTTGGGATACAGTAAGCAGGGAAATGGAAGCAGAAAAAATTAGGCTGCTTTTGATGGAAAATATTTTATTTAGCTCATGATGTTCAGAGGATATTATATTTATTACTTATTTAAATCTTCAAAGGATTTAAAGTAGCTAAAAATATAAGCAAAAAAAGCCTATGGAATTGGAATACATTAAGGCAAGAGTACAAAATAACAGGGGTCCAGGTAATAAGGAATTTGAAGAGAGGAATAAACTATTGATACTTTTCCTGGAAAACCACTACTAAGAAAGATTATTGCTTCTTTGGAAGTCATTTAGTTTTGTGCATGTTATTGATAACTAAGGCAGACCTCACAGTTAAGATGGACAGCTGCAACATTCATTCATTCCTTTATTCATTCATCCATTCATTTCTGAGATGCACAGTTTCTCCCTTCAAAAGGCTTGGAGCCTGGACAGAGAAGGTGGCGATAACAACAGATATGTACAAAATTAAATACCATGATAGAATAATGTGCAAAAACCTATGAAACAAAAGGTGTACGTAACTAACTTATCAGGGGTGGAGGTATAAGAGACAATCTGAGAGATAAAGTGACATTTGAATTCAGCTGAAACAGAATATGGAAGTCAGAGAAAAGCAAGGTGGAAAGATGAGAGACATTCTTTGTGAAGACCCGTCTCTGAAGGAACAGCAGGGCCGGACAGCAGTCAGTGGTTGGGTAACTAGAGTCCATGCAGAAGGGAGAGGGTGAGGGATGGAGCCTTCCATCTGAGCACCAGACTGGAAGGGCTGCTGGGTCTGCAACACCATGCTCAAGAGTGCTGGCCTGATTCTGAAAGCAAAGTTGCTTAAACATTAGAAAGTAAACGCAGGGTGCTACAGAGTATCTCCAAAGAAAATCTAGCAGTGGATAAGAGAACTACTTTGTTGGATACATTTTTACACTCCATATGCGTCCTAAAAATAGTAGAGACTCTAGGGGTCAGCTACTATTTTATTTTATTTATTTTTGTTAATCCTCATCCTAGGATATTTTCTCACTGATTTTTAGAGAGTGGAAGGGAGGCAGAGAGACAGAAAGAAACATTGATGTGAGAGAGACACATCAACTGGTTGCCTCCCACGAGCCCCAACTAGGGGTGGGATCGAAACTGCAACTGAGGTATGTGCCCTTGACTGGAATTGAACCAGAGAACCTTCAGTATGAAGGCCAATGCTCTATCCACTGAGCCAAACCAACTAGAGGAATACAGAAAATAATCTAGAGTATACAGGGTGGCTAAATTACTTATCTAGATTCACACACTACTAATAGAAGATGGGGCAGTATGGCATAGCTCTGGGTGAGGCATAGCATTTTCCTGAGCACCCTCTGTGGGCAGAGATTATTGAATAAATGTTTTAAGAAGATGAGGAAATGGGAAATTTAGTTCTTCTGTTCAAAGAGCTAAGAATTAAGGTATAAAGATGACTGGAGCAAGGAAAAAGACAGTACATTTGTAAGAATAGTATAGACATACTTTACACAATGGAGCTGATGCCTTCCTGAGAAGTGGGCAACATTTTTATAAAACAAAATATTTGGAAAGCATTATATAAGAGACTTTGTTAATTCATGGATCATTTATACTATTATAGTATACTTTATAATGACCCTCTGATCACTTTTTGATTTTTATAATTATCTTTTAAAAGAGACATAGTTGTACTGTAAACTGAGCTTAAATTAAGCTATTCTCATTGAAAAATGTTGCTCAAATTAAAGTGAATTTATCACTACTCTGGGTATTAAAAATATAAGTTAACGTGGAAGTTTGCTAACCTGAGAGGGTTTTACTTTCTGATCCTAAGAGTATCTTATATTGCACTAGAAACCCAGGGCACAGAATTCATGCACTCAGCAAGGAAGTGGGGGGAGGAAGGGGGAGGCAGGCCGGCCCTTCAGCCATCCTGTGCCCTCTGGCAGTCGAGGAGCCCTTGGGGGATGTCCAACTGCCACGGAGATGGGAAAGGTTCCCGCCACAACCACTGTATTTGCCATCTGTGAGCCCAGCTCAGGGTTTCTGGCTGAGCAGTGCTCCCCTTGTGGAGCTCACTGACCACCAGGGGGCAGCTCCTGCATTGAGCATCTGCCCCCTGGTGGTCAATGCGCATCATAGTGACTTGTTTTGCAGTTCTGTCTATTTGCATATTAGCCTTTTATTATATAGGCTACCTCTGGAAGATGGTAAGCTAAGTACTCTGGGTTGTTCTAGAGCAAGCTTTATTCTCCATGTGACTTAGCTATATGGGTCACTGAGCCTGTTCAAATGAATACAAACATGTTTCTGACAAGAAAAATCCTCTTAAGATAGGAAATATGAGTCTTATCCCCTACTAATGAGTCTATAAATGTTTTAACTGACAGAGCTTCTAACAATAGTGCTCTTTGGCTTACACCAAATTACACTGTGAGCAATAGGATCATGGTGGGGTCTTCCTAGAACTTTGTTTAGAATAAGGCATGCTACATATGTGAAGGAGAAAAAAATGCCACTAGGCTCCAACTGCTTCCTATAGAGATGAATCTTGTTGGACTACAGAGTTTCTCAAAGAATGAGCAGAAGGTCTCCCTATCAGGATCAAACCATGACTATTAAAGGTAGACATTTCTAGGCCAATCCAAATTTTGATGAACCAGTATCTGAATTTAATTTTTAAAAGATTAGCAGATTTTATTTATTTTTTTTTAATTTTATTTTTTTGTGTTTGCCATTTTATTTTATTTTAAGATTAGCAGATTTTAATAACTAACTTTATCATGACCATGGGCTTAACAGAATTAATCTAATATAGCCCTTTAATTTTGATGAGACCTTTGATAGGTTTCAGATGAGCAATGATAGGCCTGAAGAAGAATTTATGAGTAAGAGCTGGAAAGATCAGAATTACTCTATTCAATAGAGGGAGAAGAAAATGAGATTTTGGAGACATGGCAGTAGAAGGAATGTTGAAAGAATAGAGGGTAGAATAGGAGGAAGGAGTCACCAGGTGACCAAAGGTTGGAGAATACTGGTAGAGCAAGCATCAAAAAATCTCAGATGATAGGGAGGCTGAAAAGTCTTTTAAAGAACAGGGACATTTAATATTAAATCAAAGTCATTAGTGCTGAATAAATATCTAAGTTCTAGATTCCCCTTGTCTCTCCAGACATCCAGCAGAATCATCTATCCACACAGAGGCTGTAAGTAGTTTAGTTTTTGTTTGTGGAAATCAAGGAAAGAGGTTGAACTTGACAAAATATATATAGAGTAAGACCATGAGAAAATCCATACATGGCAAAAAACAAAACAAAACAAACAAACAAACAAAAAACACAAAAAAACACATTAGCAGAAACAGGAACTTAAGCACAATAACATGTGTCCCTAAAAAAGTTATAGAAATCTTGGGGTTGGGCCTGGAACTTGCTACAGGTATTGGCATAAAATCTTGATCCATTTTTATTTAAATTAAAAAAAAAAAAAGTGCTCCCAGATGACATTTAGATTTCATCATCTTCTTTGCCTTTTACCACTTTAAAATAAAATAAAACAAACAAAATCCCTTCTGTATTTTCAAACTCTGGTGCTTAAAAGAAATTGCATTTTTTTTTAAAGTTACTTTCTTTTGTGCTTTTCTAGAATTCTTTTCCCAAAGAAATGATAATTTATTACACATCTCTTTAAGAGGTGTAGAACTTTTCATTCAACAACTTTTTAAACTGAAAGCCACACAAAACAATAAGGTGATCTATTTTCAAAACTTAGGTTGAGCCCTGACAATTACATGAAATGCAATTACAATTGTAATCCCCCAAGAAAGCAAAATATTCACTTTTTATCTTTTTAAATAGATTTGTATTGATTTCAGAGAGGAAGGGAGAGGGAGAGATAGAAACATCAGTGATAAGATATAATGATTGATTGGCTGCCTCCTACACGACCCACACAGAGTATTGAGCCCACAATCCAGGCATGTGCCCTGACTGGAAATCAAACTGAGACCTCCTGGTTCATAGGTCAATGCTCAACCACTGAGCCACGCTGGCTGGGCCAAAAATAATCACTTTTCAATTGATAGATGCAGGCACATAGCTGCCCCATAAGCATATTTTGGCCAAGTCTACTGTATACACTCATTACCCAATTAATCAGAAACTTACTAATTTTTTTTAATTTCAGATTTGGTTATTACCTGTATGGAAAAATATACTTTTTTATTCAATTACTCAAATATATGGTGGTAAAGCTGCTTTAGGTTATAACCTTTGGAACATGGGAATAGAATAAACTTCAGAGAATATTTGAAGGAGCACTTGAAATTGAGAAATTGTGAAATCTTATCTCAAATTTGCTCTCTTAACATTGAACAAATGATTTTCCATGAGCCTCAGTTTCCTCACTGTTATATTGGAAGAGTAACAAATCTCATTCTGTGAGGACAATGAAAGTTCAGCAGACCTTTATCTTTCAAAGAAACATATCCCCAAACATATGCCCCACAAAGAAAATGTTCACTAGTGTCCAGGTTTTTCTCTGGATCAGATCTCCGAGAAGAGTCATGTTTCCTGTGTGTTTTAACTAAAATTAAACTGAAATTCTCTTTCTCTCATTAATTGTTTCTGTCAGAGAAACCGACTTTTTTCTCTCTTATAAACAGAATAAAAAATAAAACCAGTTGAGATCTTGATGCCATACCCCTGACTAGGCTCACTCCCCAGGTGTGTGTCTCACCAACTATTACTGACATATGGAGGTTGAATACACACAGGCTGGTGCATGAATTATTTGCATCTGGGACCCACATGGAAAGTTGTGGGTGGCATTTTACCCTCATTTTCTATGTTCAAAAAAAATGGCCCAGAGATTCTTAAGTGGGTCTCTGGGATGTTCTTGTGAAAGTTAGACTGGGATCAGGAGACCCTCAATGTAAGCTAACTGTGCAGGCCTGTATCTCCCCCTCTGTAAAATCGCTACGATTTTTTCACATCCATAATCCAATAACTCTATGATTCTGTGGTGCTTACTGCCAAGTGACTTATTTACTTACTCATGTTTTCCAACAGCACAACCAGCACAGCTCTGAAAAAAATACTAAATCTCCAGGACTCAAAGGCATATCTCTGTAAGATTCATAATGAGAGAAAAACAACACCAGAAAAACAAACAACCCAACTAAAAGGTGGGCAGAAGACCTGAATAGATGAAGGCATACAGATAGTCAATAGACATATGAAATGTTGCTCAACATCACTAAACATCAAATAAATGCAAATCAAAACCACAATAAGACATTACCTCACACCTGTCAGAATGGATATCATCAATAAATCAGCAAACACATGTTGGTGAGGATATGGAGTAAAGGAAACCCTTGTGCACTGGTTCCCTTGGTGGGAATGAAGATTGGTGCAACCACTATGGAAAACAGTGTGGAGGTTCCTCAAAGAAACATGAAACACTAATTCAAAGTAATATTTGTACCCTATGTTTATTGCAATATTATTTACAATAGCCAAGATATGGAAGCAACCCAAGTACCTACCAGTAGATGAATGGATTAAAAAAAAAAGCTGTGGTACATTTACACAGTGGAATCTTACTTGACTGTAAGAAAGAATGAATTTGCAACAGCATGGATGGATGTAGAGGATATTATGCTACATGAAATAAGTTAGACAAATACCATGTGATTTCACTTGTATGTGAAATCTTATAAAGAAAAATAAACACAATAGAAACAGACTCACAGTTACAGAGAACAGACTTGGGGGCTGGGTGAAAAAGGTGAAGGGATTAAGCAATACATATTGGTAGTTATAGAATAGCTGTAGAGATATGGATCACAGCATTGGGAATATAATCAATAATCTTGAGATAAATATGCATAGGGCCAGGTGAGTACTAGGGACAGTGGGGGCACCACTCTGTGGAGTGTGTGGTTTTCTGGCCACTTTGCTGTCTATCTGAAGCTAGTGCAGAATGGTATTATATGTGAACTGTGGTTTAATTTTTTAAAATAAAAATTTAAATAAAAAAGTAACATTTGGAAAAAAATGTTATAGGTTCACTAAGATGCCTTATTATTGTTGATTAAACCACCAACAATGATGATGAGAAACTGAAATAACTCATTGATATCAAGAATTGGCAAGGTCTAAGCTTGATGAATTCTTATGACTTCAAAAAGGGTATACTTCTTACTTTCCCAATAATAAAATTAAAATATTTTGAAAGCGAGATATACTCCTCACTTCATCATATTCCACTTTGGATGAAATTCATGGCATTTCAAGTTTATAACTTACTTTAAGTCCTAAACTATGCAATAGTACTCTGCCACATTTAAACAGATGTTGCATGCTATTCCATTCAGTAATGAGTAGCATACAGTTATGTTTCGTAACTGCAGAGTTCAGGAGATTAGGGGCTTATAAACACCCTGGTGCATAGTAGGAGTGGAATTCTGTATTCTGTGTACAAGTTTTATACATATTAACATATTTTATGGTGTTGGTAAATCTCAAATGTCTATATTTTAAAGGAGCAAGACCATAAATTCATAAACTCTACTGTAGTTCCAGAAAGAGTGCAGTAGGTTTTGAGTAATTTTTTTTTTCATTTCTTTCCATATACTGCATTTTCAAACACAATGCTATCTGAACATCAAACTTTTACAATTAATTTCTCTGTGTGCCAAAATATAATTAAAATAAATCCTAACACTGTTTTTAGAGCAATCACATGCAGACTAAGCTCGGGAACTTTTCAAAGAGGAAAAGCCTGTGGCTCTGTGCGGCTTGTCTCTTCCCCTCTATGCCCACCACTCCACCTTCCTACAGCTCTCCGGAGGCACTGGTTGGGTAGAGATGAATAATCTGTTGTTGTCATTATGGGGGAGAAGATGAAACTACACGGTATTCAATCCTGTGTTAACTCATCATTATTTTCAATATTTGGAAACTTTAAGAGGACCTTGACGTTTCAAAGAAGTAATAATGACTCAGGAAATCATCAATGCTTGATCACACTCATGCCTATCTGCTAATCACCCAGTTGACATTTAGGAAGCTTTCCCATTTCCCACAAGCAAGCACTAAACCCAATTCTGTTTCTGCAAGTCATCTCTCCCTGCCTCTATCAGTAACATTTAAAAAATAAAAACCACCTCACGTATTGCTTGATGTGGAAGGTGACTATGGATGTCGATGTCACATTATTTTATTTATTTATTTTTTAGTTCCCTCTGTTGAGCACATTAGACAAATGCCTGAAGGGTTTCCTCTGCAACCCTCACCCCTGCATCACTCCCACTGATGCAGATCTAAGACTGTCTGCAAAGGCTATTAGTCTGCACTGCTTCTCTCTTCCTGCTCATCTGTGTATGTACCCATAGGTGTGTTATGGAATCAGAAGCTGGTTTATTGGCAATAAAATAGCTCCTGTCATTACCAAGATTAGTTAAACATAGTTAAGCATACAGATTATAGTAACCAGCTTCCTGTTGAATAAAGGCGGACAGCACAGGTATATCTGAAATAGCAAAGCCCTTTCCAATTCAGCAAAAATGAAGACTGCATGCAAGGTCCTAGCTTTGGGATGCTTACAATCTTCCAATACAGCATAGCCCTTTATTTAAATAGTTATGTAGTGTTTTATGGCATCTTTATTAAAAGTAAGTACATTTTGGCAATATTTCTCTTGAAAAGTTGCTCAACTGCTATTTATGTTCGATGGATGTGATTAATAACAAAGAAATAGGAGAGAAAACAGGGGTTCTCCTCCAGCCCAAGAACACACTGACCTTTGAGAGTGATGGTGTCTGGTGTGTTGTGGAGACTGAGTGTGTGTGTGTGGGGGGGGAGGGAGGGGAGGGGAGAAAGAGAGGTGGGACTACCATAAATAGCAGTCTACTGCTTCCTGCATGTGGAATATGGAATAGTTTGAGAAAAACTCTGATCTTTAAGGATTTTTTTTCTAGTTCTTTTAAGTCAGTAATTTTCAGATAGGCCACATGTCATATGTATCTGGGGAAATTTTTTACAAAGTTATGATTTACCCTATTTCTGAAGAATGCCGTTTCTGTGCAGCACTAAGTATCATGTATGATATTCACTAACTTTTATTCATTGAAAATTTATATATTTTATAATATTATTTGTATTGTTGGAGAGCTTTTATTTAAAAAGAATGTAAAATATTTCCCATTCTCTAACAAGTATTACAGCTCAGTCAGCTTGGGCTGCTATCACAAGTTACCATGGACTGGGTGTTTAGACAACAAATACGTATTTCTCACAGTTCTGGAGGCTGGAAAGTCTAAGATCAAGGTCCTGCCCATTCAATGTCTGGTGAGAGCTCTCTTTCTGATTCCATCTTTCTGGCTGTGTCATATGGCAGAGGGAGAAATCAACTCTCTCCTGTCTCTTTGTATAAGGGCATGGATCCCATTAATGAGAGATCCACCCTCATGGCCTCGGTGCCTCCCCAAAGCCCCATCTTCAAATCCATCCAGTTGGGGGTTATGGCTTCAATATGAATTTTGGGGGGGACACAAACGTTTAGTCCATAGCGCATTCTTGTCATTTAAAATATTGGTCAAAAGGTGGCAGAGAGAGCCCCATTGTTTTTATCCTGCAGTTCTGAGCGGCTTCAATATGAATTTTGGGGGGGACACAAACGTTTAGTCCATAGTGCATTCTTGTCATTTAAAATATTGGTCAAAAGGTGGCAGAGAGAGCCCCATTGTTTTTATCCTGCAGTTCTGAGCAGGTGTCAGAACAAACACCTGGAAATGAGTGAGCTGGACCTCTGCACTCTCCCAGTCTGTTTTATAAGAGTCTGAGTGAATATCAGGAGGAAGTCTATATATTATATAATGGAGGTCAAATCCAGTCACTATTAGGAGAGAAAACAGGGGTTCTCCTCCTGCCCAAGAACACACTGACCTTTGAGAGTGATGGTGTCTGGTGTGTTGTGGAAACTGAGTGTGTGTAGGGACTACCAAAAATAGCAGTCTACTGCTTCCTATATGTGGAATATGGAATAGTTTGAGAAAAACTCTGATCTTTAAGGATTTTTTCTAGTTCTTTTAAGTCAGTAATTTTCAGATAGGCCACATGTCTTATGTATCCAAGGAAATTTTTTACAATGCAGTTAGAAGCCTGGCCTCAGCCTAGACTTACTAAATTAAATCTCCAGGGCCAGAGCCTATAGATTCTGAAAAAGCTCTTCTAGTAATTCAGTTGATTGGAAAAAAAATGTTGATAAATTAATATTCCTTTAGTCATACAGCAGTTCAAAAATCTCAAAAGAATGGAAACCCTTCCTGAGTTGGGCTCTTAGGGAAGGACATTCAATTTAGGACCCTTTCCCATTTATCTGTTTGTTAGAGGGGGACAAAAAGAGAAACAAATTATGAAAATTCAAACCTTCAGCAAATAAACCCTGAGAAGGAGAAAAAGGAGGAGGAAGTGGGGAGGGGATTAAGGTCCCTTGGGACTTTCCTGTAGACAGATTCATTGTCAATTAGGGCTTCTGTGCCAGACAACATGGTGTCAGTATTGCCATTAAATAGTGAACAGGGAGGTTTAAATACTGGTTGCCACAGAAAATGAATGCCCAAATTAATACACTCTGCTCTTTGAGTGAGAGAATTTGGTTACTTCTAGTTCATCATTCCATAATCATGCTTTATCTTGGACTTCTAGTTCATCATTCCATAATCATGCTTTATCTCATTCGTGTTTAATACAACTTGCAAAACTGGTTTGAGACATCAAGGTACTTGACCCCAGTTACACTTTTAGTAAGATGGGGATTAGGACTTGAACCCTTTGTGAGGAAGATATTCACTTGGTGACATTCATAGATGAAAAACCCTTTCTTGAGAGGAGAGGTTCAATGTCCTGTTTTCAAGACTCCTTGGCTAGGCCCCTGAGCACACTGCTCTGGAAGTGGCCCAGGAACATCCAGGCCAGGGTGTGGCCCAGGAGTGGTTGTGACACTTTATCTTTAAACATCTTTACCTTGCCTATTTTACCACCTGGCAATCCAGGTGCATGAACCACAGTTCCTGTCATCACAACTGGAACCACTGAGCCCATGCACAGCCTATGTCAACTGAACACAATCCAGAAAGCACTCTTCCTAGCACAGCTTTCAGGAGGCTTGACCGAGTTCTCTATGTCCCCGAGGGCTCTGCTGAAATGTCATCAGTGAACCACTTAGCAGGGTTCCGGAATGACCGCATTCTAACAGAGAACAGGACACTAGAGGAGGCATGCTTAATTCCAGTGTCTTTCACGTGACTGTGACAGTAGGTGTTCGGGAGGGAAACGGGGCCAAACTGCCTGTCCTCTCAGCCTCCTGATCACCCTAAGGAAGGACAGACACATTTAACTGGCATCGTTCTAATGATGACACTGTTTCCAAGAAAGCAGTTTCACTTTAGAAATGTTTGCAATCTGATTATAAAAATAATATTTTTTAAATCGTGGATTTGAAAAAAAAAAATTGCCTTTTGTACAGAATTGAGTTAAAACAAGAACTGTGGTTAGCCTACATGCTGTGCATCTGCCATGCAAGCCCGGGCCAGAGCTCCCTGCTCCTCTTGGCCACAAGCAGTCCTAACACTGGTCCTTGGACTAAGTTGCAAGGAGGTCTGTGGGGATGGCTGTTTGCTTGGAGCAGATGGCTCCTTGCTTTTCACAACAGATGACTGTAAAATTAGTAGAGTATTTTAAGAACTGGCTGATTGAACACACAACTTGCTTGGTTAACAGTGCTGAATGAAGAGTCCACTACACCTGGCACTGAGCCTTGTTTTCTTCCAGGTACATATGATGGTCATTGTCATCCAACGTGAAGTGGCTATGGTGTGTGTTAGCTTTACGGGATTCCAGGGTAGGATGGATAGGGAAACTGAGACAGAAAAGTTAAAATAAGGCCACACAATGTGGTTAATTTGCAGCCAGCTTGTAACTAACAAGCCATTATCTTCCCCAGCCAAAGACATCAAGCACATGGTTAAAAAAACCTACCTAATGACAGAATGCAGAAAGGGAGGGGGAGAGGGGAAAGGGAAAAAAAGGGCCATTTTACTTCGTAAGCAGAGAAGCCAGCAGTTTCAAGGCTTGGCAAGTGCTTCTCGTGATTTCTGGGAAGTCCACAACAAAGTAAAACAAAAAAGGGGACCTTCAGAATTAAGCTGTGCCAAAATAGTCAGCAGAGGAAGTTTGCAGCCTATAGACAAAAGGGTAGATGACGCTTCAGACCCTCACCCACTGGCTCTGCAGATTAGCTCAGAGCCTGTCAGTGCTTCATAAGCCAGATGTATAGGTTTCCCTGCTTTGCTTTTTCAATAGAGGTGCATACTTAAATTGCTTTAATGAACTGGCTTTTCACAATGCAGTCAAGAATTTTCATATAAATTCATTTATATGAAAGGAAAGGCTCAGGAGGCTGTCCTGTCCAGCAATACCTCTCTGGTGTTGGTGAGAGGTGCCTATAACATTAGGATCACTTCTGATTCTTCCCTTTGTTTTCTTTAGCTGGGCTGAACCCCCTGCTATAGAGCTACTGGAAGTCTTTCAGGAGGAGGGGAGCCAAGCTTCTGCCTGCTACAGGGACCAGCACTGATAACACCCGGCCTGGCGAGACCTGAAGCTGTAGAACTTCGTAACAACTCAAACTAGCATCCTGTTGTTAAGGTTTCTTTAATGGAATAAAAATTGTTGGGTTTTAATGTTTTTGTATAAGTATGATTTTTAAATATATTGATTCTATTTTTAAGATTTATTGCTGTGAGTATGGTGTTCTTCATTTCTGTATCCAAGAAGTATTTACTGAGCAGCACAATAGGCAAGCACTCTGATAGGAAGATTCCCATTGCCTAAACCAGACACCGTCTTCCCCTCTGCTTTCCTCCCAAGGTTTAGAATATTTCCTAGAATATGGTATAATCAGAACACATTTTTTAATGAATGAATTTCACCGAGACAAGGGATACCTTGCACTTTCCCAAGAGTTCTTATAATGATGAAAGTCAGTATAAAGACCTTCCCTTCTGACAGTCTCTATCTGCCAACTAGTCCTTTCTTGGAAATGCAATCAGATAGGCTCTACAGAATGGACACGGTTCCACAGTAAATTACTTAATAAACTAGCAGATGCTGACTGAACACCTACTCTGTGAAATTCCCCCTCCTAGACAAATTGAGTCATTCTAGGACATATAAAGATATAGTCTCTGTTTTCAAAGAGTTTCTATAAAAACAAAAACTTAACAGTTGCCACAGAGGAACAATGACCCCTGAACCCATACACAACCTAAGCTAATTTAACACAATCCCAGGTAGGACTCTTTTTTAGTTTCCTATAGTACTGAAGCCAAGGAGGCGGTGAGCATAAAGGAGAAAAGAGGCTGGAGGAGGAAGACTGGGTGGCTGCAGAAGTCAGAAGACTTGAATTGGGCCTTAAAGCTGAAGTAGAAAATGGAAGAAAGAGCACGACAGGAATGTGTGTGTGTGTGTGTGTGTGTGTGTGTGTGTGTGTGTGTGTTCAGAGGTGACTGAGAATAGCACAAGTAGAGTCTGGAAGAAGGCAGAGCATACAAACTATGCCAAGAGTTAATTTTATTTAGCACAATTTGAGTCAATAATAAATAATAAATTAATAAATGTGCCAGGCATTGTGACAGATACTAAGAATACAATGGATAACAAAACTGATATGGTCTCTGGCTCACTGGTTGGTGGGAGATACAGACAATTACAATACAGTATGACACTAAGTGTATGACAGGTAAAACCTGGGTATTAGACACAGAATGGACCTAGCCCAGATGTGGGGGTCAGGAAAACTTCCTAGAAGAAGGGATGTTGAACTGACACCTAAAGCCAGGAATTAGTGAAGTGCAACTCTACAGGTAGGGTATATAGCATCTAGATGCCTTAAAAGAGCAAGCATGCTGCGCCATGGGGATCTGAAGTTGACCGAGTTTGTGAGGAGACAGGGGAAGGTGTGCTAACAGATGGGGCTAGGCATGGAAGCAGGGGCAGATTATGCAGTCTGTTGTACTTTGCATTAATCAGTCTGAACTTTATCCTAAGAGCAGTGGTAACCACTAAAGAATTTTAAGTAAGGGAATGAAGCAAACAGATTTGCATTTGGGGTGTGTAACTATCCTCAGTGTGCAATGGCTCTTAGAGAAAAAATGGCTCTTCTGATAAGAACGGCAACATGTAGCTGGATTCTTGAAGGTCTATTCCTAACACAGTGCAGAATGGAATGAATATTTCATGAGTGAATGAATGAGTGCGTGAATGAATGAACTGATCAATCAGTCATTCACTGCGGGACTGAAGACATGAGACTTGAGGTGCAGGCTAATGTTGTCTATGTGCATGTGAGGTTCCAAGCAAATACATATAGAGCACTGACATGTCCTCCAAAATCTTCTCAGACAAATGATAACAACAGATGACAAGAGGGTAAAACGTAAAAGAGGGAAGCAGCTTCAGTGCTTAGTCCAAAGGTCCTGTCTGAGCGCTACTTTTGCTATTAATTTTGAGTTGCATCTTAATTTCTCTCACCCTCAGGTTCCACATAATACCTGTTCCTTATGTGCAAATACATAGCTGCATAAAATGGAAATAGGTTCTCACAATCTACCCACATTTCTGTTTACAGTTGATGTTTAGGAGATGAGGTGGGGTTCTCAGCCCAGTGGCCTTTCTAAGTCATCCATTGTAAAAAGAAATTCATGCAGCATGGATGACAGTGGAGTTGAAGGTTAGTTGAAAGGAATTTAGGAGTCATGCAGTAGTATTCAAACTTTGGGCAGGTGACTCTCAAGCTTGTCAATTGGAGACCCTGGCAGAGAGGTTGGGAGGAGGACAGTAAGGGCCATCTCCTGCTCCTCTTCCAGTGAAGGGAAAAGGGGCAGAAATAAATAATGTGCTTGAAGGCCATAGGGATCAGTGAGGTGGCTTGAACAAAACACACAGACATTTAGGAACACAATCTAGACTAGAACTCAGCTCATTTAAGTCCAATACTCTTTTCACATTCCTCCCTGTTACATTAATTATGTCAATTGGAGGTCTTAGAAAGGATAATCTGTGTGAGATCTAAACTAACAGATTTTGTGATCGTACACATATTCACAACTCTGGCTCCTTCCAGTCTGGGCTTTGCTTTTCCTGCAGAGGAGCTAGGCATGAGGGCAACAGCCTAGAACTAGATGATCTTCAGAAAGAGAGGCCAAACTGGGAATTATGGCAAGGAAGCGAAGTGCCCTGGGATCTGGTAGTTTGGGAAGGAGGAGAAGCCCTTGTGAACTATGGGAGTGGGTCTTGGTGGTGGAGAAAAGCAGGAAGAATTATGTATACATGGATCCAGATATATTAACCCAAAGAATAAAGAAAGAAGAAAATGCAGCAGGTGAAAAATAGGTCTGGCAGAAGGTTCTTGAGGTACTTAGGGAACCAACTCAGCTGGCAATGCTTCATGTCTTACAGATCAAAGAGCACAGGCCCAAAGCAACTGTGCTTTGAGATACTTTAGATATGTAAATGTTCCTCCTTAAAGCATTTTTCATATCATATCAGCCCCTCCTTCTCTCCCAGCACACTAATACATTCACACCTCTGGCTCCTTCCAGTCTGGCCTTTGCTTTTCCTGCAGAGGAGCTAGACATCAGGGCAACATCACTGAACCAAAAAGAAATTGATGAAAACAACAGCTTCCTTAGAAGTGTAATTTTCAGATCGTGGCCTTGAGTCCCATATTTCCAAATCACCTTCTATTTCCTAAAGCAATACAAAGACTCAACTGTTAGGAGAGTCAATATCATTTTACTAAGTAAAACCTGATTGAATTATTTTTCCCTTTTCTATCCTGCTTGAAGAGTCTAATAAACCAATTAATCATAACAAAAAGGCCACTTCCAGTTTCTCCAGGAAATTCCCATGCAAATACTGAAATCAAGTTGACTAAATAGTTCATATTTTTCAATGAGCCCTGAGGTAGGGTTCACTGTCACAGGCATCTTACGCCATTTCCACATCTGTAATATCCAGGCACGAACAGCTACAGCAGACATCAGAGTGCTTTCATCAAGATTAAACGCAGTGAGGCCTCTGAGCTTTCATATATTTCACCATCCACATTGTTTAACTGAGCCCTTTTCTACCAAAGCTTTTAGGCTCTGATGATGCAAGACAGGAATTTGAAGCATGTACTCAAGTATTTAATGTTAATGTCTATGGCACACACACATTAGCTTCACTCAACAATCCAATGATCTTGCAAATAAAGGGGGAAAAATGCCAGTGAATGAAAAGCAGCGGGGACTTCTGCAGGACTGTAAGCAAAGCTGCTCCTGACAATTAAACAGCTACCTATTCACAGACCCTTAAAGATGTTAGGAAAATAAAAGAAGTGGAAGTACTTTTAAATTGGAGAATCATTTTATTTTTTACATTCAAACATGTTGATTTGGCTCTGAAACATGTCCCACGTTAATTTTAAATATAACACATCTGATAGTAACAAAATTTAAACAATTCCTACCTGGAAATATGGATGGTCTCTTTTTCGGTCGCCTCAGGTGAATGGGTTCCAAGTTTTTAATGTTTCTTTGAAGTCTTCCTCTAATATCATGTCCTAGGAGTAGTTCAGGAGGCAGACTACTCCGTCTTGACGACTTGTAATCATTTGGAGCTGACTGTAGCTTGTTCTTTGTTCTGGAATACAAATTGCTGTCATCAACTGCCATTGCATGAGATACATTCGGGACTCTTTAAAAAAATCTGCAAAGCCAGAGTCAGCGGCAGCCACCGCCAAGTCCAACCAGGTTCAGATGTCCTCAGCTTTGCGCCACACTTGTTTAGGAAGCTCAACAAGTTGATAGGCGCAGACTTGAACAGGTGTAGAATTACTAAGTGGCCCCTCCTTTCAACACTTAATAGCAGGGGGAGGAGAGATGCAAAAAAAAAAAAAAAAAAAAATCATTAGGGGAATGGGAACAGCTGTGGCCACTCCCAACCCTTGTAGACAGCAGTGAAAACGGGGCAAATGGTTGCTGGGTGGAATTTGTTTTACTGGAGCAATGCCATAAAGCAAACAACTCACTACTTAAACTAGAATACCTATGCGGATTGTAGTTCTCATTATTCTTGTTTCCAAAGTCTTAGAGACTTTAAACTTTTCAAGAAACATTTTTTACATGCCCTCATAACTTTTGTGCTAACCCACAAACTCAGAACACGTCCGTCGTTATTAAATTCCTTATTTGGCTGGAAACCAACTGGAGGTTGGCTGGAGAGGATGAGATAGCCGGTGATGATCAGGAAGGAACCTGGGCGTGTGTCTAGCAGCAGTGCTGGGAACCCAGCGCAGCCTACGCCTCCCCTTCCATCCTGTGTTCTACCTGGCAGATGGCTGGTCTGAAGTTCAGCGGTCTGGCTGAGAAGTTAGAAGTCTGACAAACAGGCTGTGACCCTGACACTGATGACAGCCTCCATTCAACAATATAAAGTAGATATTGTTATCCTTGCCGGGCTTCTGCCTGGCTGTCAATTCAAATGGTCAGTGCTTTGGTGATCTGAGAAAAAAACCCAGCATTTACTATAGACTCCTGCCTTGACCCATCACATGTTTTCTTACTTTCTCTTTCAGATTTGCATTTTGTCCTTTGTTCTCTTTCCCCCTTGCTCTATTTATGTGGAAATGTTCCACACTTTTCTAAAACTGTGCAGAAATCCTAACTCTAATTTATCCTCTACCAGTGTCCTGTGTGTTCTCTGTGCCCCTCTCCCCTGGTATTCTCCCCCCACCTTCTCTCTCTCTCTCTCTCTCTCTCTCTCTCTCTCTCTCTCTCTCTCTCTATATATATATATATATATATATATATATATATATATATATATATATATATCTTTTGCTTTTTCTCTTCCCAGTGCTTGGGATCAGTACAAACACAACATTACAAAGGATTTAGGGGTTGGTTCAGAATCACTGTTTACTTTGGTTTCCTGGACGCCAAGAAGGTTTTACTGTTCGTTAAAATGTAGAGTTAAGAATATATTTCCACACTAAGAGAACTTCCATTCTCTATTTTCCTTATTCTTCAGCAGCAGGTCTTCAAACTGCAACAGATTTTCTTAAAAGCATTTTTTGACAAGTATGTCCAGATTAGGGTTGTCATTATAATCCAATTACAATTACAATGCAGCAATTGTATTTACATAGATTATTGTTATTTTACTAACTTTGAGAAACACCTACACTGTTTCTCTCACAGGACTTGAACTATTTTGTCAAGTTGAAAGGACCCTCAATTTTAAAACAACTTGTGGCTTGTACAAAACTGTTTTTAAAAGCCCACGAGACTGCTCAAAGCTCCCTTAGCTTAATAAAAGTACATTTTTTTCTAATAAAGAAATAAAAAGTATTTGTAAGGTTTGAGGTAAAGATTTAATAATAGAAAAAAATTCATAACCCAATTCTCCAGAATGGTGTTTACGCTGCACATGGACAGCAGGGTAGAGCCCCGGGACACTGAACACTGGAAGCACACTGGAGAAATACAGCAATAACAAGAGCAAGGAGGAGCTCTTTAGAGCTGTTTCTTTCCTACTTCAGGGTCACCATGGGCCGAAGTAACTGTGTGAGGGAGGAAATAAAGTCTCAGAGGAAAAGTGTTCTTAGTGCACATGTGCCACAGGTACAGAGGCACAGGGTGCACAGGTCATTTTGTCTTTGTCTTCACGAGACTGGCTGGAAGCACAGATGAAGTGCTTATGCACCCGGAATGCATTATAATAACAGCCATCATTTATTGTAGTGGCTCTCAACCTTTTTAATGCTGTGACCCTTTAATACAGTTCTTCATGTTGTGGTGACCCCCAACCACAAAATTATTTTCGTTGCTACTTCGTAACTGTAATTTTGCTACTGTTAGTGAATCGTAATGTAACTATCTGTGTTTTCCCAGCGGTTCTCAACCTGTGGGCCTAAGACCATTGGAAAACACAGATATTTACATTAGGATTCATAACAGTAGCAAAATGTTACTATGAAGTAGCAACGAAAATAATTTTATGGTTGGGGGTCACCACAACATGAGGAAACTGTATTAAAGGATCGTGGCATTAAAAAGGCTGAGAACCACTGATTTATTACATGCTCATACTGGCCAGGTTCTGTGCTCGGCTTTGACATACATTATCTCACTGCCTCTTCCAAATCACTCTGTCCTGAGATCACACTGAGGCACTACATCACATGTGTCAAACACAAGGCCCGTGGGCCAAATCTGTCCCGCCAGGCCTTGCAATGTGGCCCGCACCGCGCTGTCATCACTGCACTCCGCTGCATTTCCATCACAATGACAGTTTATGACTGTTCAGTAAACCATTCGGCCCGCGATTTAGGCTGGATTTTAGATTTTGGCCCCTTCTCTGATTGAGTTCGACATCCCTACACTACATCAAATGTCTAGAAGTTGGGGGAGAAGATGTGAAGGTAGGTTTACCTGAATCGAAAACCCATGGTCAAGTCCATGCTTTAAAGTACTATATCATGCTGATTATTAAACATATATAACACCTAAAAGAAATGGAAAAGACTTTCTCTGTTTTCCTTGTGCTGAAGCAAATTCCTGTTCCATCAGTGGTGGGCTTGAGGAGTGATCCGTGCCCTACCCTGGCCTGTCCCATGTGCCTGAGCCATCAGCAGGCCTGTAAGGTTCACAGCAAAAAGTCAGAAGAAGCAAAAAGAGAATTCAGACTTTTGCTTTAATAATAAAGTATCCATGTTGAGGCTTTTCATATTAAAATACACTTAATTAAATTATTATATTTTTCTGAGATTTAAGTTATAATTAGAAAAGAACCTTTTTCCTACTGAAGGTTTAATCCCCCATCCTCTAAAAACTAAATGATGTAAAAGAGAGCTGGAGGTGCATGGCACGCTCAAATCAACCCCTCTTCTGCCCAACCATGCTCCCCTCATAAGGAATAAAATCAGACATGAATTTAGCTTATTTAACACATTTTCTTAATGAGAAAGGTGGGAACAACCTGAATTTGCTATTATTATAATTTAAGGTAATGTAAACAAAGAATAATATTTATTTAAAAGAAGTATTAAATCTGTGAACATGAAAAAATATAAACTTTCCTTTCAAAATATTTAAATTGGCAGACAACATGAATGCTAATCAACCACAGAAAATTTAGCTTGGTTTGGTCTAAAAGAGAATATTCATAGACTGTAACGTTAAGTCTACCCCACCCTCTTTATACTAATAGCCAAAAGCGGAATGTAATTTTTTTCAGATAGTCGAATGATGATATTGGGCTCTGGGCTAAGAGTTCTCTCAAAACTTATAGCATAATTAATTTTAAATATATAATGGGATATTTTCTATTACTATACTTTTAAAAAAGTATTATGTTTTAAATGTCTCCATTCTCAAAAAAATTCAATATATTAATCTCTTCTGAAGTACTCCTTATCTTTCAAGAAGTTGTTTATTTTATATTAAATGATGTTACCATCTCACGAACATTTTATTCTTTCTGATGGTAAGACACTGTCTTCTTTATCTTAGAATGTTCAAATACCCATAGGAACACATTTCCTTACTTTGCAGCCATGATTTTCTTGTGATTTTTTTATAGTTTTTAAATAGTATGACTGAATAATTCTGCTCTTGTGACTAATCAAAGCCCCAAACTTCAACATAGGCATTGCTATGGTCTCCCCAAGCCTGGACCTGGACAACTGACTTTCAGAAATGCACCAGAGATCTTTTATGTGGCTTCCAGGAGATTTCATTTTGTTGGTTTTGGCTCTTAGATCCAGCCTTTGCTTTTTCCCACATGTTTGGGGCTCTGTTTGGGATGAGAGCAGAAAGAATAGTATTCAGAAGCTTCTTTCAATCTTTTTTATTCAAAAAAAATTCTCTTAACCTATAAAAATCTAAGTGTATAAATTTTGTATTTGGACAAGCAAATAAATAATTGTTCCTTGGACTAAGCTATGTAATGTCCTGGTGTCTTGGCTTTCTGATCTAAAAAATAAAGGAAATAATTTTTGCTTCTTTCAATAAATTGTGTGAATTACCTAAGTAATGGTTGATATCCCAAGGTAAAAGATGTTATATACAAAGCAGATTATAGATAACAAATTGAGAAATTACATGTATTCATATAAATGCCAGGAAGTATTATTCTGGTAAATGAAATCTTTATCATTTTAATGCCACTTTTATAAAAATTATTTGATTAGAGAGTGCTTTTCGTGACAACAGCACTCAACAAAATAAGAACTGAAAAGACTTCCTCAACCTAATGAAGAATATCTATAAAAACTTACAGATAACATCATACTTAATGATGAAAGAATGCTTTCCCTCTAAGATCAAAAACAAGGTAAAAATGTCTACTCTTTCCAGTTCTATTTAACCTTATACTGGATGTCCTAGCTAGTGAAAATGGGCAAGAAAAAATAAAAAACATCTAAATTATAGGGGAAGATGTGAAACTACGTATGCAGATAACATATGTAGAAAATCTAACAGAATCTACAAGAGTTACATGAACTAAGTGAGGTCAGCCAGCACAATTTCAGGATATAAGATAAATGCATAAAAATCAGTTGTATTTCTATATTAGCAATGAAAACTGGAAAATAAAACTTAAAAGCACAACATCATAAGATTATTAAATCTGAATCCAAACTTTTGCTTTAATAATAAAGTATCCATGTTGAGGCTTTTCATATTAAAATGCACTTAATTAAATTATTATATTTGAGGCTTTTCATATTAAAATACACTTAATTAAATTCTCAGACAAATTTACAGATAAATTTGACAAAGGATGTGACAGATATATATACAGTAAAACTAGTTACTAAGAAATTACAGAAAACCTATAAATGTAGAGAAAGAGAAAGATACCATGTTCAGGATCAGAAGACTCAATATTGTTGAGATATTAATTCTTTCCAAATTAACCTATCATTTTAATACAATCAATAAAAAATCCTAGCAAGCTTTTTTATAGAAATTGAAAATCTGAAACTAAAATACACAGGGGAATGCAAAGGCTCAAGATTAGACGAAACAAATTAGAAGATTAATAATACCAATTTCAAAATCTTGACATAAAGGTACAATAATCATGACAAGGTAATTCTGCCTTACAAAGAGAAAAACAAACAATGGAATAGAACAGATAATCCAGAAATGAGCCCACATATAAATGGACAACTGATTTTTTACAAAATTGCAAAAGAAATTCAGTAGAAAAATGATAGTTTTTTTTAAGAAAGTGATAGAACAATTAGTATGCAAAAACAAACAAACAAACTGATCTATACCTCACATCACATGCAAAAATGAACTAAAAATGCACTGCAAGCTTAAATAACAACTCTAAAATCATTAATTTTCTAAAACAAAATATAGGAGAAAACCTCTGATTGATAAAAACACAAATCAATAAGATGAATTTTATCAAAATTAAAACCTTCTAAAAAGTTTTTTTTAATCCCCTGCTCTTTGAAAGGCACTGTGAAGAAAACGAAAAGATAAGTTACAGACTGGGAGAAAACATTTGGAAGGCATATATTTGGTAAAGAAAAAAGCTAGACTAAAAAATTTGTGTTCTGTATGATTCCAGTGATCTGGGCCATTTTCTGTGACAGGAAAAAAGCTACTGAATCAAATGAGGACTATCAGAAGGTGTCCTTCCAATACCTCCATTCTTAGATGTTGACAGAAGCCACCATTTTCTTTCCTCTGTCCAGGAATTAAATTCCAATTCCAGACACTTATGTTTTACTCAAGACTTCAGAGAGTCCCAGCCAGCTTTCAGGAAACTTTATCAAAATTTGAAACCATCCTCATCAGTAACGAGGGTCTTAGTTCTCTACTTCAGTTCTCCCAAGTTCCCCCATCACCTCAGAAAGATCTATCTATCTATCTCTCTATCTATCATCTATCTATTCTTGTATTTATTTTTAGCATTTTCTAGATTAAAAGGTGATTTATTTTATATCATATTCTAGAATCTAGGGAAGGTCCAAATATCGGAAACAAAATTATAAGTCAAAGCAACATCTTTTTTACCCCCAACAAAATATAACTATACATTTATATTACTAATCTATGATAAATAGTTACTCTTGAAGCAGATTTTTTTTTGGTTTGTTGCACAAAATCCATACTTCTTGCTAATTATATTAATACTATTATTAATTATAATTTAAAGGAGGACAAATATTTTTATAGTAGCTAAATTGCAAAATAATTGCATATTTAATTCTTTTTTAGAAAATTATTTTGATTACAAAGGAAATACACGTTTGTTGCAGAATATTTGAAAAGTACAAAATGTAAATAAAATGAAACTTTAAAAAATTATATAACCTCACCAATCAAGACAACCACTGCCAACATTTTGGCACATTTGGTTTCAGATTTCAGGCTTTGTCCTGACACTCATCACCTACCCAGATTCAACATGAGAACTGGCTCCCAGCCCATGAATCTATCAAGGGAATGGTGCTACATGCTTAAGAGGGCCCTGCAAGGAACCAATCCTGCTTAACTCTGTTTAAACCAGCATTTCCCAAACTTAGTTGAATATGAATTTATTTCTCCCCTTTTTAATGTAACAACTGCTAATACCCTTCAGCCCTGATGTTTTACAAAACAAGTTTGGGAACTGCTATCTTAACCCAAAGCCATTTGTTAACGGCCTCTTCGGGCCCTGTGGCAGGTCATGGCAGGAGAAACCAGAACAAGTTTGTGATGTATTTTAAAGTCCTATTCATTGTGCTCCAGGCCTCCCTCCCTTACAAGTAGAACAGGCCTCAGTGCTATGTGGTCAGTACAAAAATCTGCTACCTTCCCATGTGCTAAAGAAGGTGGGCCATAGGAAAATAACTTCAAATAATTCATGTCTGGCTCAGAAGTCAAAGACAAGCCAAATGAATTGCCTTTATAATTATAACTTATACAGACAACTAAAGAAATACATTTTTACTTTTTCAGCATACCCCAGCACTTAGAAGGGGGCAAGTTAAAATATGATTTCTATTTTTTTACAGATTGTCCTCTAAGTAGATGGAAAATAACTAGGACACAATGTTCTCACTCTGTCAGTAACTCCACTGTTCTACACAAACCTGTATTTTTCTTGTTGTTGAACAAGTTTCTCCACAAAGGATCAGCTCTCACACAACCTCTATGAAACGCTATCCTATCACAGAGGTCAGTGTTTTTCCATCTATGCTTTCTTGTGGTTTCATTTTGGTCTTCATAGAGGTGAACAAGTTTGATGAGTAATTTAATAAATCTATTTTGTGGTTTTCCACTTTTCTACAATAATTCCTCTGAAATTCTCATAAGATGAACCATTACATCAACTCAGACTTTTACCCATATTTATTTGCTGTCACGCCTTTATTTTTACTTACTATTGATCTGAAAGGTTGGTATTTCACTGCAGTTTTTCTAAATCCCCTTTCCACACTGAGAGAGAATTCTTATGAAGTTTACAGTAATGAAACAGGTGAGAATTTTGGAAAACTTTAGAGTTTTAGAAAATCTATCATGGAATTCTCAATGTAATTTAGACTTAAAAATATATTATACTAACTGTTACAAGAAATACAATTCTTTACATCATTTAATACAAGAGTTCCATGTATTGTTTGAGTTGCCATTCTGGAAGGTAATACAGATCGTACTATACATGAAGCTTCCTTTCCTTAGAAAACATCCACCATTTTACTTCTACTTTGAGACATTAAATCTAGAAATAAGCAGTATTTTGTGCAGCTGCATACTTACTAGCCGTGTGTGTGTGTGTGTGTGTGTGTGTGTGTGTGTGTGTAATGAAAGGCTCGGTAAACACATACGCCCAGGGTGAGCAGGATGAGGATGTACTAACAGTGACTTCATTTTATACTGAGGATATAAGGGGGTTTCTGGCAACTACTTGTGAACATTCTTTCCTCCAAACCAAACAAGTTAGTAATTTGAAACTCCTTCTCATATCCTGTAGCTGTCAGACACCCTTCCTTGACACAGATTCAAAGCTATAATTTTCTACATGGTCTGCTCTTTTTTTGGAGAAAGTGGTTTTTGGTTTATGTTATTTTGTCTACATTCCTTGAAAACATCTATTCTGATGCAATGCTTCACAGAATATTTCTTATTTTATTAATCCTTAGGGGATATATATATATATATATATATATATATATAGCCTAGTGCATGAAATTCATGCATGAGTGGGGGGTGGAGGGAGGAGGGCCTTCAACCTGGTCTGCACTATCTCCAATCTGGGACTGCTGGCTCCCAACCACTCACCTGCCTGATCACCCCTAACTGCTCCCCTGCCTGCCTGATCACTCCTAATTGCCTCTGCCTTGGCTCCCGCTACTGCAGCTTTGTCCAGAAAGATGTCCCCAATGACATCCAGAAGGTTGTTTTGCTGTCTTGTCTAATTAACATATTATACTTTTATTAGTATAGATTAGTATAGATATATATAGATATTCAATCACTTATGTATGTGTTCTTCTAGAACTTTATTTCATATGTCTAAGCAACATGTGATTCTTAGACAAGTATTGTTAACTGAGGGATATTTAATCGACCCATGTTCTCATTCTCAAATACTGGCTGTGCATTCTTCAGATATATCTAATTCTCAAATCGATACTACCATTTCATATTTGGGCCCCTATGTCAAGCCATCTGATTGGTATTTCCATTTGGATATGATCACCCCAAACGCAACACATCCAGAACTGAAGTCATCATGATCTCAAAATGCACCCCTCCTGCATTTTCTTGACCTCCTAAGTTCCTAACTTGGAATTATTCTAAATTCTCTTCTCTGGACATCACTACACACACTACTTACCAGGTGCCTCCAATTTTACCTTTTTGAACTCTATTCCTGTTATACATGTTCTAATGCAGGTCTCCATTGCCTGGATTCTGCAATAGCTTCCTCTCTACCTTTAGTGCTCTGCCCCTAAACATATCCTAAGTGTTGGTGCCCAATGACTCCATCTAAAAGGAAAATGGTGAGGTCAGTCTTCTACTTAAATTATATTAATGGCTCCCTACAGCCTACAGGTGGAAAGGCAGTGATAGCTTGATTTCTATTCCTTAGCAAGACCCTCGTTTCCTCTGTGACCAGGTGCTGGTTCACTTCTTTACATTCATCTATTTCAAAGGCCTTCTTTGTGCTGCCTGTTCAGGAGCACTCAAGTACATATGGCAGTGCCCTGACATGCCTCACTCCAGCCATTTCTGTTAGCACCTGAGTACATTTTGCCATTGCCTCCTGAGTCCCTTCTTACCCTCTCTTCACCTCTAAGTTCATTTTCATGATCCCTACACTTCAGCCCCCGTCTCCTGTCCTAATTCCCCAGGTTCCATTAAAAAACCATTTATGGCTTTTTCCAGCTGAGTTAGGTGGTCCTTTGTGCTTCTACCTCACCCTGCACAATTACCTACCACTACATTTCCTGCACTCTTTGATACTTCCTTACTTATAACTCAGTCTCCCTGGCTGGAATAACATTCATTTCTTTGTAGCATCAGTGCCTAGCTCAGTGTCTGGCCTACAGTAAGACCTCAGTAAACGTTTGCTGAGTTATGGAACTGGAGGCTCATCCTCCTTACTTACTGGAACCACTTCTGCCTTGCCTTGGGTGCCTGTGTCCTACAGAGGCAGACTCCTGGGGCTAAGAGCAGAAGCAAAGGTAAATAACAGCAGAATCATGTCTTCTGAGTCCAAGCAACTTCTAAAAGCAATTCTGGACTGTGGTAGTTATATTTTCAGACACTTAAACAAACACAAATACTCTAACAGGTTTACATCAGCAGAAGAAAGAAAGTTAGGAAGAGAAAAACAATAAGAAAAGTTCAAGAAAGGGTAAGAAAGGACTCAGGAGACAATGGCAAAATGTCTCAGGCGCTAACTGAGAAACATTTAGGTAAAAGGCTGAAGTGGAAGGATAAGGCTTGAACACTTGACTCTAATATTAAAAGGTTGATTTCCTTGGTTCACAAATGGCTCAAACATAACTCTCAACAACTTTTTTGGGTAACTTTCAAAATGAGTGAAATAATCACAAGAAAGTAACTTTATACCAAAAAGGTAAAACAAGAATCCAGACAAGTTAATGGAATCAGATACATCTAATTGTTCTTGTTATACCAAACAATTTATGACAAGAGGGAGAATGGAAGATAATTCTAGTGCTATTTTGTGAACTTGACATTTCCCAATTCAGAATAGTAGAACACAAATTTGGGCAATGGAAACAGCCTTAAGGGAAGAGGGAAGAGCAAAGAATGGAGGAGCAGGCAGTTGGACTCTGGAACCCAAGGCTCTACTGTCTGTCACAGTAAATTGTGTGTCTCTAGGAACCTCACTTCCCTCTGTAAGCACTTGCTTCTGAACGCAACAAGGCTTATGGAGGCAAAACAGGACATCCACCAAGGGCAGACAGTTACTACAATTCTAATCCATTCAATGTGACACACATTTATTGAGTTCTTTCATGTATTAAAACTATAAGTCCAGATGTAACAGAAGGACATAAAAATATTAGGCAGAGTTCCTGAGTTTGAAGAACATACAATTTAATAAATGTCAGAGAGTAATAATACCTGACCTGATGAATTGGCTGCTGTACACAAAGGCCAGGAGATATCTTGAATAAAAAAAGGGTGGGTGATAAGAGATGAAAATTCCATCATATATATTTAATTAACCATTTAAATAGAAAAGTGAATGTAAGCAAAAAAATTAGTAAACATGATTTGTGCCAACAAATGATTTAATGTTTGTACTGAATTTCACAAATGCAGCAGACTATGCTGTGTATGCATAAGTTCAAAGGGCTATCTATATGCCATTCTGCAGACAGGAAAACATGCAAGACTTTAGAGGCCAAATTAAGAACACTTACTTAAAATTACATTCCACTTCTGACTTGAGTAGGTCCTAAAAATCTAAAAAGATTCTAATAAAATTGTAAGAGGTACATCAGTTTTAGAAGGAAGAGAGTAGGAAAGAATACCTAGATTAAAAAAAAATCTTTACTGTTGAAAGTATTACATATGTACTCCCTTTTCCCCATTGACCCTTCTAGCCTGCTCCTGCCTCCCACAACAGGTCTTTATCACTCTCCTGTCTATGTTCATGGGTTATGCTTATATGCACACAAGTTCTTTGGTTGATCTCTTCCCACCCACCCATTCCCATTTTCCCTCTGAAATTCCACTGTCTTCCATGCTTCTATGACTCTGGATCTATTTTGTACATCAGTTTATATTGTTAATTAGATTCCACATATGAGTGAAATCGTGTGAAAATTGTATTTTTCTGACTGACTTATTTCACTTAGCATAATACTCTCCAGGTCCATCTATGATATCTCAAAGGGTAAGAAACCCTTCTTTTTTACTTCTTCATAGTTTTCAATGGTGTATACCATAGTTTTCTTATCCACTCATCTACTGATGGGCTATGGTAAATTGTGCTGCTATAAACATAGGGGTGCATACATTTTTTCTGTTTGGTGTTTTGGGTTCCTTAGGATATATTTCTAGAAGTGGGATCACAGGATCAAATGGCAGTTCAATTTTTAATTTGTTGAGGAAACTCCATACTGTTTTCCATAATGATTGCACCAGTCTGCATTCCCACCAGCAGTGTATTAGGGTTCCCTTTTCACCACATCCTTGCCAGCACTTGTCATTTGTTGCTTTTTTGATGGTAGCCATTCTGACAGGCGTGAAGTAATACCTCACTGTCATTTTAATTTTCATCTTTCTGATGATCATTTTTTCATATGTCTTTTGGCCATCTGTATACCCAGTTTGGGTTAATAAAATTGCTGATGCAGATTGCTTTAGTTTCATTTTTGACTTACTGGTAACCAAACAATTTATGACAAGAGGGATGAACTTCTGAAAACCAGCTGAACTTTCATAAGGGATATAAGACATCCGAGGAAGCAAGAAGAGGACAAAATGGCAGCAGAATAGAAGGATGTGTCCTGAGCCTTGTCCCAGAGCAGACAGCGTGAGCAGCTAAATCGAGTGATATCCACCCCGAATTCGTGAAGGAGACACAGTTGGTGGGACAATGTGCAGTGGGAAGGGCAGAGGACACCTGGAGAAAGCCCAGGGCACTGCAACCATGTAAGCAGTAGACACATGAGCAGCCCACTCCTATCCGAGTAGCAGCAGCCCTGCAAGCAGCCTGCCCCAGGCCAAAGAATGGCAGCTTCACGTGGCCTGCCCCGTCCAAGGAGTAGCACCTGTGTGAGTGGCCCGACCCTTTTCTGAGGAGCAGCAACCACGAGGCAGCACACCCCCACCCAAGGAGCAGCAGCTGAATGAGGAGCCTGTCCATGACTGAGGAGCGGCAGCCCCATGCAGCCTAACTCCATCTGAAGAGCAGCAGCAGGATGCAGCCCACACCCTGCACCTGTTGGACGAACAGCCTGCCCCATCTGAGGAGAAGCAGCCATGTGAGCAGCCCACCCCTGTCCAAGGAGCAGCAGCTCTGTGAGCAGGCCACCCCCATTTAAGGAGCAGCAGTCACCTGAGCAGCCCTCCCCAATCTGAGGAACAGCAGCTGCACGCAGCCTGCACCCATCTGATGAGCAGCAGTCACCTGAGCAGCCCGACCCAGAAGCAGCAGCTGCATGTGCAGCTCTCTCCCATCCAAGGAGCAGCAGCTACGCAAGCAACCTGTCCCTCATTGGATGAGCAGCAGCCCTGCGAGCAACCTGCTCCTGTCCAAGGAGCAAAAGCCTCAAGAGTAGCCCACTCAGTCTGAGGAACAGCAGCCATGTGTAGCCAGCCCCCATCCAAAGAGCAGCAGCCATGCAAGCAGTCAGCCCCTGTCCAAGGAGCAGCAGCCATGTGAGCATGTGAGCAGCCCTCCCTTGTATGAGGAGCAGCAGCTGTATGAGCAGCCTCCCCCCACAAGCCAGAGGAGCCACCACTGCTGTGAACAGCACCCACCAGAGGAGCCACTGCCAACTGAGGAGGAGCTGCTGCCACGACCATTCGAGGAGAAAGCACAGTTTGAGGAGCCACTGTCACCTAAGAAGCAGCCCTTGCATGAAAAGACATCTAGATCTTTGGTGAGAAAAAAATGGGTAGACAAAGAAATCCCCAAAGGAAAGAAAAGGAGGAATCACTGAAAAAGCAGCTAAGTGAAACAGAGACATGCATTATGTCAAAAAAAGAATTCAGGATAAGAGTCAAACAGTTCATAAACTGGATGGATGAATAAATCAACAACTTATGTAAGAATCAAGAAGAAATAAAGAGTGGTGTAGCTGCAATAAAGAAAAAAACACCATAAAAACTTTCAACAGTTGCCAAAACCAGTTTGGCTCAGTGGATGGAGCGTCAGCCTGTGGACTGAAAGGTCCCAGGTTCGATCCCAGTCAAGGGCATGTACCTTGGTTGTGGGCACATCCCCAGTAGGGGGTGTGCAGGAGGCAGCTGATCGATGATTCTCTCTCAATGATGTTTCTAACACTCTATTCCTCTCATTTCCTCCCTGTAAAAAATCAATAAAATATATTAAAAAACAAAACAAAAAACGTTCAACAGTAGACTAAGAGAATTGGAGGACTGAATTAGCGAATTAGAAGACAGGGAAGCAAAACACACCCAAACTGAACTGCAATTGGAGAAAAAAAATAATTAAAGATAGGAGGAGAGCCTAAGGGAGCTTTGGAACAACATGAAATGAAGCAACATACGAATAATAGGGGTGCCAGAACAACAGAAAGAGGAACAAGGATTAGAAAACTTATTTAAGAAATAATTGTCAAAAAACTTCCCTAATGTGGGGAAGAAAAAAGTCACACAAGCACAGAGAGTCCCAAACAAGATGAACCTGAAAAGACCCACACCAAATACACATCATAATTATGACGGTAAATGTTCAGGACAAAGAGAGAAGCTTAAAGGCTGCAAGAGAGACAGAAAGTTACATACAATGGATTTCCCATTACATTATCAAATGATTTCTCAACAGAAACACATCAGGCCAGAAAATAATGGAAGGAAATTTACAAAGTTATGCAAAGCAAGTGACTGAATCCAAGAATGTTTTATACAGCAAGGCTATCATTCAAAATTGAAAGGTAAATAAGGAGCTTCACAGACAAAAAAAAAGGCTAAGGGAGTTTATCACTACCAAATGAGGAATGCAAGAAATGCTAAAGGGACTGGTATAAAAAGAATAAAAAGGGAAGAAGGAACACAGGCACAAAAAATAAAAATGGCTACAACAAGTACCTGCCAATGATAACATTAAATATAAACAGACTAAATGCTCCAAATAAAAGACATCGAGTTGCTGAATGAATGAAAAAAACATGACCCATGTATATGCTGACTACAAGAGACGCATCTCAGAACAAGGGACTCTCACAGACTGAAAGTGAAGGGATGGAAAAATATCTTTCAGGCAAATGGAAATTTTTTAAAAAGCTGGAGAAGCAATACTTATATCTGACAAAATAGACCTCAAAGTGAAGGCCATAGCAAGAGATAAGGAAGGCCACCTCATAATAATAAAGGGATTGATACAACAAAGGGATATAGCCCTGGTAAATTTATATGTACCCAATGCAGGAAGAGCCAAATACATAAAAAAAAAAAAAAAAAAAAAAAAAAAAAAAAAAAAAAAAAAAAAAAAACTCCAGGAAGATATCAAGGGAGAGACTGACAACAATACAAAAATAATAGGGGACTTTAATTAATACTCCCTGCATCACTGGATAAATCCTCTAGTCAAAAAATCAGCAAAGAAACAGCAATATTAAATAACTCACTAGATCAGATGGACTTAATGAACAACTTCAGAACATTTCGCCCCAAAGCCGTGGAATACATGTTCTTCTCAAGTGCACATCGGGCATTTTCAAAGATAGACCACATATTGGGTCACAAGCAAAGACACTACAAATTCAAGAAGATTTAAATCATACCAAGCATCTTCTCAGACCACAATGGCATAATATTAGAAATAAACTACAATAAAAACAATCCAAAAAATTCAAAACACTTGGAAGCTGCATAGTATGCTATTAAACAATGATTGGGTTACCAAAGAGATCAAACAAGAAATTAAAAACATCCTGGAAACTACTGATAATGAAATAACAAAAATCCAAAATCTATGGGACACATGAGAGCAGTCCTGAGAGGAAAGTTTATGCTCTACAGGCCTAACTCAAAAAACAAAGGGAAAATGGTAGTAAATCTTCTATCTCTACAACTTAAAGAATTATAAAGAGAGTGAAAAGAAAAGCCCAGAGTGAGCAGAAGGAAGGAGATAATAAAAATCAGATAAGAAATAAATGACATAGGAAGAAAAAAAAAAAGGAAGGAAGGAAGGAAAGAAGGAAGAAAAAGACAATACAAAAGATCAATGAAACCAAGAGGAGCTGTTTCTTTGAAAGGATAAACAGGATTAATGAACCTCTAGCCGGGCTCACCAAGAAGCAAAGAGAGAGGACCCAAATACACAAAATCAGAAATGAAAGAGGTGAAATAACAAGAGGCCCCACAAAAATACAAAGGGTTATTAAAAAATACTATGAACAACTCTATTCCTACAAATTAGACAACCTGGAGAAAATGGACATATTCCTAAAAAAATGTAACTTTCCAAAACTCAATCAGGAAGAACCTAAAAATTTCAATAGGCAAATAACTATGAAAGAAATTGAAGCAGGCATCAAAAAGCTCCCAGCAAACAAAAGCCTGGGGACAGACAGTTTCAAACAGGAGTTTTACCAAACATTCAAGGAAAAACTAAAACCTATCCTCCTCAGATTATACCAAAAATTCAAGAGGAAAGCACACATCCAAGCTCATTCTATGAAACCAACATTATCCAAATACCAAAACTAGATAAAAACAACACAATTATAGGCCATATGCCTGATGAACATACATGCCAAAATCCTCAAAAAAATTCTAGCAAATCAGATACAGCATTACATAATGACCAAGTAGGATATTTCCTGGAGATGCAAGGATGGTACAATATCCACAAATCAATAAATGTGATACATCACACAAACAAACTGAGAGATAAAAATCACATAATCATATCAACTGATGCAGAAAAAACATTTGACAAAATCCAGCACCATTTCTTGATAAAAATTCTCAGCAAGGTGGAAATAAAAGGACCATACTTCAACATAATAAAAGCCATATATGACAAGCCCACAACCAACATTATACTAAATGGACAAAAACTAAAACCTTTTACCCTAAGAACAGGGGCAAGATAAGGATGCCCACTCTCACCACTTCTATTTGACATAGTACTGGAAGTACTAGCCATTGCTATTAGACAAGAAGAAGAAATAAAAGGCATCCAAATTGGAAAAAGAAGAAGTAAAACTGTCCTTATTCACAGATGATATGATACTGTACATAGAAAACCTTAAAGACTCCTTCAAAAAATTATTAGACTTAATAAATGAATTTGGAAATGTAGTAGGATACCAAATAAATGCCACAAAAATCTATGGCATTTGTATACATTAATAATTAACTTACAGAAAGAGAGACTTAAAAAGCAATCTCGTTTGCCATCGCACCAAAAAAAATTAAGATACCTAGGAATAAACTAAGAAGGTAAAAGACCTGTATGCAGAAAACTACAGGACACTGAAAAAAGAGAGAGAAAAACATAGATGGAAGGACATACCATGTTCATGGATTGGTAGAATCAACATCATTAAAATGCCCATTCTATCCAAAGCAATCTAAGATTCAATGCACTCCCCTATTAAAATACCAATGGCATATTTCACAGACCTAGAACAAACTCTCCAAAAATTCATGTGGAATAAAAAATAAAAAAGAACCCAAATAGCCACGGCAATCCTGAGAAAGAAGAGTAAAGTAGGAGGGATCTCAATACCAGATATCAAGCTGTATTACAAAGCCACTGTTCTCAAAACAGCCTGGTACTTGTACAAGAACAGACATATAGATCAATGGAATAGAATAGAGAACCCAGAAATCGACCCAAACCACTATGCTCAATTAATATTTGACAAAGAAGGCAAGAACATACAATGAAGTCAAGACAGTCTCTTCAATAAATGTTGGGAAAATTGGACAGATACTTGCAAAAAAGAAACTAGACCACCAACTTACACCATACACAAAAAATTAATTCAAAATGGATAAAGGACGTAAGCATAACATGGAAAACCTTAAGAATACTAGAGAAATCCACAGGCAGCAAAATCTCAGACATATGCCAAAACAATTTCTTCACCAATACTGCTTCTAGGACAATGGAAACTAAAGAGAAAATAAACAAATGAGACTACATCAAAATAAAAATAAAAAACTTTTGGACAGCAAAAGAAACTACCAACTAAACAACAAGAAACCCCACTGCATGGGAGAAGATACTTGCCAATGTTATCACCAATAAGCGTTTAATCTCCAACATTTACAGGGAACTCATACAACTTAACAAAAGGAAGATAAACACACACACACACACACACACACACACACCAAAAAAAGGGCAATGGACCTAAATAGATACTTTTTGAAAGAAGATATAAGGAAGGCCAAAAATCATATGAAAACATGCTCAAAGTCACTAATCATCTAAGAAATGCAAATCAAAACAATGCGGTACCATCTCTCACCTGTCAGAATGGCTATCTTTAACAAATCAACAAAGGACAAGTGCTGGCAAGGATGCGGAGAAAAAGGAACCCTCTTGCACTGCTGGTGGGATTGCAGACTGGTGCAGTCACTGTAGAAAACAGTATGAAGTTTCCTTAAAATTAAAAATGGAACTCCCATTTGACTCAGTGATCCCACTTCTAGGAATATGTCCCAAGAAACTAAAAACACCAATCAGAAAGGATATATGAACCCCTAAGTTCATAGATTCACAGTTCACCATAGCTAAGATTTGGAAACAGCTAAATGTCCATCAGCAGATGAGTGGATTAAAGTACCCATAGAATACTACGCTGTGGTAAACAAATCAAAAAAGGAATTCTTACCATTTGCAACAGCATAGATGGACCTTGAGAGCATTATGCTAAGTGAAATATGCCAGTCAGAGAAAGATAAATATCACATGATCTCACTCATTTATAGTATATAATCAACAACATAAACTGATGAACAAAAACAGATCCAGAGACAGAGAAGCATCGATCAGACTGTCAAATCTCAGAAGGAAGGTAGTGGAGGGTGGGGGTAAGGAGAAGAGATCAACCAAAGGACTTGTATGAATGAATATAAGCCTAACCAATGGACACAGACATCAGGGAGAGGGGGTGAGGGCATGAGTGGGGGGCAAATGGGTGGGTAAGGACACATATGTAATACCTTAATCAATAAAAAGAGATAGAGCTATAATTACACAATAGAAAAAAATAAGACATCTGATGTTCTTGACAGATGATAATTAATGCATTTCTCATAAAACAGAGAGGCAGCCCAGTGCGGTGGAAATAGCACTAGGGCTAGAGTCCCAGGAAAAATTAGAGTCATTCTGAGGATTAAATAAGATACTCTATGGAAAGTGCATGGAACATGTTTGCTAAGGAAACACAATTTCTGATTTCCTCCTCCTTCAAATTCTATATCAAATTGCATGGATTAATTTTGGAACAAAAATTCATTATGTAGGGTAGGTCAGAAGGTGGCTAGTTTTTTTGGAGAAAATGGCTAGTTTTTAAAGGTTTAATAGCATTGTGATCTGACCTTTCAAAGAATAATATGATGCTTTGATAAAAATAAAAATCCATAAGGATAATTAGTGTACAGTTTCCTGGGAAACAGATGACAAGGCTCTACATAAAGGTAAATGAGGCATTCTCCTAGACCTGGAGGAATAAACAAATAGTCTGAAATTGCTTTGTCCTGGCAGAGAGGTGAAAGAATATTAACCTCGAAATCGGAAGATCTGGATTTGATTTTAGATTATGACATTTATTAACTGTGTGATCCAGGATACATTGGATAATCTCTTTGAGCTTCTGTGACTTCATCTTTAAAGCAATGACAACATCCACTATACAGGAAGTGGCGGTATAAAAATGAATGAAATATATCTTTTGAAATCCCCTGAGTATGGGAATTTCATAGAGTTGACCCATAATAAACATTGGTTGACTCAAAATCTTATAACCTGCATTAAATTTTATAGGCAATTCAAGATAATAAAAGTCAAACTCCCCTTACCTTCATGCAGTACAAGAAATAGAAATAAAAACATACTGAGTATTATTCTGTGTAAAATGTAAAAAACTCAGACAAAATAGATGTAATACTTGGCCCTTCCAACTCCATATTGTTCAAGCCTGCTTTGTTCCCATGGCCTTTGGGATAATAGCTTCTGTTAGTGTTGCAAAAATATATTAATCATTATAGGAATTCTGCTTCCAGCTTTATGTTTATAAAAACATACCCTTACCAGAAAGTGCCTCTCCCGAGGAGATAAGGGAAGTATATATTGTTTATCAAAGATTTGCAGGAACCTCTTGACCATACCCAATGTCAACCAGGGTCAACAGACTAAGCACGATCTTCCTCATACCCTTAATTGGTGTTCAGATGTCTATGGTTGTCAATTATCTCTTGCCTCTCCTATTACTCTTTCCCTTGACACAAAAGAAGCCTGAACTCTGTGCTTTCATAAGATAGATCTGAGGCACCACTAAGTCTCCCATCTTTTGGAGTTGGTGCCTTCTCCATCAATAAACCTTTGCTTACTCAAAACTCTGGCATTTGGAATTTTGGCCTTTCAAAGTGTCAGGTTCTCAGACTTTGGATCAGGAACACAGACACTTATAAAAAAGTTAAAAATTATACCCATTGCAAAAACATTTGTCCCTTCAAATGAAGATGCTCCACCACAAGATTTTTGAGGTTTTAGATTCTTCTCTGTGAATAAAATACATGCATGTACACATATGTATGTTCACCAATATGTATACACACAAATCCATCTTTTTATATCTTCATTTTCAAGGGGTCATTAGCATCAAATGTTAAAAGAAAGTATTTAGGTTTCATAATTCTTGATAAGTAAAAATGAAGAATCCTGACCATAATACACCATAACTGCCGAAACCGGTTTGGCTCAGTGGTAGAGCGTCGGTCTGCGGATTGAAAGGTCCCAGGTTCAATTGGGCATGTACAGTGGTTGTGGGCACATCCCCAGTAGGGGGTGTGCAAGAGGCAGCTGGTCGATGTTTCTCTCTCATCAATGTTTCTAGCTCTCTTGCTCTCTCCCTTCCTCTCTGTAAAAAATCAATAAAATAAAATAAAATAAAAATTTAAAAAAAAATAATACACCATAACACTCCACCCTCACTAATATAAGGTAGCACAGCTCTTCCTTAATCCACTTGTTCTCCCCCCACCCATACCCCCAGAACTCTAATTCAAGGAGATGTAATCTTCACCAGTATAGCTTCCAAGTCATGATGGCACACTGGCACACGAGAGCACTAAGCAAGCAGAGCCAGGCTCTCTAACCTGGAGGTCAGTTTTAGAACTAGGCAGCTGAACAATTGTGTGGATGCTTCAGAACAGGTATGGTTCCACTGGTCTGAAACTCTACAGGGATTGCACCCTACCTAAACCAACAGAAGGTTTATTGATTCAGCCTGTGTCAACACAAACTAACCTCTGTCCCAGAGAATGAAAAAGAGTATGTACTCAGAATGTCATAGCAGGCCACTTAAGTCTGAGGTATTTGAGAGGAGTTTCCTAAGTTGTCATGGCAGATAAATCATATTTCCCGTAGAAATGATTGTCCTTATTTCATTTTCATATCTGTTTTGGTTAAGAAGCTAGGTGGAGTGGAGCAGTGGAAAAAGAGGGTCAGGGACACTGATACTCATTTTAATTCTACAACTATCAGGCTCTGAGATAAGCCTTTCACCTGTTTATGTTTCCTATATGGAATGCAAATGGTTTGATTTACATGATTTGACAATTCCCTCAAGTTACAAATATTTGGGACTCTAAGAGATACTATACAAACATTTAAAGCTAAGATTTCTATTATTAAAGCAGAACAAATTAAAATAAGTAAATTAAACATAAATAATATGACAGAAAAAATATATAAATCTAAAAAATATAGGAGGGCATGATTTAAGAGACATGTAAAAATAGAAAGTAATAAGTTTTAAAAGTATAAAACTAATCACTTCAAGAACTGGCTCTTTAAAATGATAGTAAAAGATCAAAAGATCTGTAAAAGGTAAAGATTACATCTAGAAGAAACTACAAATATACCACTTTTGGAAAGAAAATAAAATATATGATGAAGAACATACACTCTATGTGAGAAAAATTTTAAATTTATAAGAAAAAAAACAATAGAAAGCTGCTCCCAAAGGGATCCAAGAAAAATTTTTCACTATGCTGACAATTATGGGAGAAACTGTAACAATGATCTATACATATAAAGACCAGGGTCCATAACGTCCAAAATGACCAAACGGACGACCCAACATTGGAAGCCAGTCCTGCAGTCAGTGCAGTCCGGCAGACAGTGATCCAGCACTGACTGCCGAGGGGGCTGCTGATTAGGCCCAGAGAGAGACCTGGAGAGAGAATAGGGTCTGATCCACAGCCTCCATGGCAGCTGCTGATCAGCCCCACTTCTCTGATCAGGCCCGGAGATAGGCCCAGAGATGCTGACTGGCATAGAAACCAATCAATCAGAACCAAATCTGGGTGAGCTGGGAGGAGCCAATGGCTGCCTAGGAGGCAGGGCTTTTGATGCTGACTGGCATAGAAAATAACCAATCAGAACCTAATCTGGGTGAATTTATGAAGGTAGAACCTAAGGTAGGGGCTGAAGAAGGATTTTAAGGACAATAGTTATTTGGTGTAAGGTGTAAGAAAGCCGTTCAATGTTTTAATGACCAGTTTGGCAGTATAGTGCAAATAGCTGGCTATCAGCCCAAAGATAGGTATTATGTATTTTTGTCTGCCAAGAGCATTTCCTCCTGCTGAAAAAAGCTCTCCTACCCCCATTTATCAATTCTATTCTATATAATCTATCTATACAAATAAAAGGGTAATATACTAATTAGACTGGGTTGACCAGCCATCTTCTGGATGTCTGACTTCCTTATAGACAGAGCCATAGTGGTAGGGGATGAGGCAGAGGCAGTAAGGGGTGATCAGGCTGGAAGGGGAGAGAAGTTGAGGGCAACTAGGCCAGCAGAGGAGGGCAGTTGAGGGCAAGATCAGGATGGCAGGAAAGGGCAGATGGGGGTGAGATCAGGCCTGCAGGGGTGGGCCATTAGAAGAGATCAGGCAGGCAGAGGCAGTCAGGGGTGATCAGGCAGCAGAGGAGAGCAGTTAGGGGCAATCAGGCAGGCAGGTGAACAGTTAGGAGCCAGCGGTCCCAGATTGGGAGAGGGATGTCCGACTGCCAGTATAGGCCCAATCCCTCGGGCCTAAATAGGCAGTTGGACATCCCTCAAGGGGTCCTCGATTGGAGAGGGTGCAAGCTTGGCTGAGGGAAACCCCCATGCACGAATTTCATGTACTGGCCTACTAGTTAAAAAATAAAACCCAATTTTCCCAGAGCCACTAAGACCAAATTATGTTAGAAGCATTTGTTAAGCAACAGATACTCATATTATTCAAGTCATTCTGGATAACAACAACAATGAAAAAGATGGATTGTCAATTCATTTCATAAAACTCACATATTCTTGAAACAAAAAGCAGAAAAATAGTGTCCAAAACAAACAAGCAAAGCAAAAATCCAGTCTGATAATACTTAGAAACAAAGATGCAGAAATCTTAAGGAAATATTGCTAAATCACTTGAGTAAAAATAAAGTTATTGCAGTGCTGGCAGTGTGACCCCGGGGGCTGCACATCCTCCCATGCACCAGACTGCTGGTTTGACTCCCAGGCCCAGGTTTTGAGCTCAATCCCCAGTTTGGGGCATGCAGGAGGCAGCTGATCAATGTTCTACTCTCACACTGATGTTTCTATCTCTATTCCTCTCCCTTCCTCTCTCTAAAAATCAATAAAAATATTTTTTAAAATAGAAAATTATTATAACATATATTTTATGCCAGTAATACAGAGATAGTTCAACCTTAGATAATTTATTAATAATTAATTACTTCAATTTTTAGAATTGTTCTCAAAAAAGTGGAAAACACATGATAATTTCAATAGATGCTAAAATTACTTAATAAAATTCACTGCCTAATAAAAAATTAGTTTGCTAGGATTTGAAGAATAAATCATTAATATGATAAAGATTATAATCTAAAACTAGATAAAAATGGTGAGGTACTGTAGATATTCTCAATGAAGTCAGAGACATACTATTTCACAGTGTTATCTATTATAGGAATTCTAAGTAATAAAACAAAAGGTAAAATGAGTTCCATTTGCACACTGACCACCAGGGGGCAGACACTCCAACCGATAGGTTGCCTTGCTGCTGGGGTCCGGCTGACTGGGACTGGGTGAGATGGGCCAAACACACCTTAGAGCCTCTGTGGCCCCTATCTGGTTGCAATCGTGCATGGGTGGGGTCCCTTGGGCTAACCTGTGCCCTCTCAAAATCTGGAACCTCTTATGGGATATCAGAGAGCTGGTTTCAACCCTATCCCCACAGGCCAGACCAGGAGATCCCACCAATGCATGAATCTGTGCACCAGGCCTCTAGTATATAAATAAATGCCATTAAAATTACCTAACTGATCATGTTTATATATTTTTCAGTACTGCTACTTTATCTTGATGCATTCACACTTTGTTTAAAATTCAACTGGAGGCATATATTAATAAATTACCACATTCTATGATTTTAAAATCAGGTTTTGAAATTATTAATTTCTTCAATAGTTAGCAGACTAGAACTTCTAAATATTTTAATATACATGACTGGCTCTTGGAAGAGGAAAAAGTCACAATCCTTGAAGAATATGAACATGCTTTCCTTGAAAATACTATGAGGAGGAGTTAAAAACTATTTTCTGAAACTCAGCATGGGAAAACAACAACCCTGCCTTTGAGAAGGCATTGATTAGAATGATAAATAATAACAATGTTTGACTCATATCATAAACTACAACACAGCTTTTTATAAATGTGTTCAAGCCAGGGAAGGGAATTATTTGAAAAAAATTTTTTAATTTACCTTTGAAGAGCAGAGCTAAGGGAAAAGCAGAGGCATGTTACAGCATTGCTCTAACACCCTCTGGTGTCCTGTTTGCAGCACTCCTTTTTGAGGTCATTATTTGCTCTTTGGATAGCTGTTTGCAAAGGAGCTCTTTGGGAAACCACTAATGTGTGTGAAGGTGAATAAATGCCTCATCTAAGACAATCAATACCTGGGTCTTACAACCAGATGGTGTACTAATTATGCCTGTACACGTATTTTACAATTCTCTGTGGATCCAGAGTCTATATCTCTAAATGAGCCAGTGCACAATTAACATCACATAGGAAAGGGGAGTCAGTAAACAGTAAATGTTAGAGCTCCAAGAGGAAATGTTTGACCTGATTCAATGGTTGTTTTGTGGCACATTTCCATTGGAAACCATAGATGACCTGATGAGAACCCAATGTTTGGTATGTACCTGCCATATTAAACTTTCTTTATTAAAAAGAAGTTGAATAAATGAGTGAAAATTCTTCACCAATAGTGATGTTAACCCCTTTTGTTGTGCATCAGAAATGTATATATGCTTCTTTAATACATACAGATTTAGAACTAACTTCATATTTGGGAGTCAACCTAATCTGAAATATTAAAATAAATTAATAACTGCTACTCAATAAATATTCTAAAACTAAGGATAAAAGTATGTACATTATAGCTAGGCATGAATAAATAAATTCACAAACTAATAAACCAATCTAATATAATAAGTACAAATCTCTAAAGAAAATAAGTACAAATACTGATAAGGTTTATATCAAAATAGTTAAATTATGTGTCATTTTTTCCCCTCTTATAATTTCCCTTTTGCTTTTTTTGGTCATGATAAAAAATTACTTTTATAATGAGAAAAAACTCACTTCAATAAATAAAAGTTCTTAAGGAGATATACTTAGGTTTTTTTCTAAAAATATATGTACATTTTTTAGAGGGAGTATTTTGTCCTGTTTCCAAATTCTCCCAGGGGGTAACTATTAATCAAATTTTTATTTATGAAAACTTCACTTATTCCTCATCTAATCCCAAATTCCAAGTGTTAAAAGTAGCTGTCCTCATTTCTGGCTACAAGTGTCTTATCTTTTTCATTGTCACAGCTCAGTAATTGACAATTTATGCAATCCGCTTAATCTGCTTAGCAACAGGAAGGGTGGGGCCCAACCAGAGGAAAACCAGTAGCATTTTGCAGTTGTGAAATGAGAAAGAAAGAATGGGACAGTGGCCATAGGTCATGCAAAATATTTTTAATGTTAAATCACAAAAGCAAAAATCAAACAAAAAATGTTCTATATTATTCTCATACAGAATTACATAAATATAGTCTTAAGAGCACCATAAGATTAGAATGCCAGAAATACAATAGTGCTTTAATGACAAGTAAATGGAAAGTTTCTTGTCCCTGGATCTCTAAATGAGCCAGTGAGCTTTGCCTTAGAAAACTCCCACCAGAAAGGGTGTGGTTTAGGTGAAAATCAGATAAAGATCTGCTCTAGCCTTAAAGGTAAGACCCTGTGATGTTAATTCTGTCTAAGAATAACTGGGTACCATGTCTGCTATACTTTTCATTTCATCTTGGGTAAGCAGAAAGGAGGGAAGAAACTGAGACATACACCAAAGGAATTCATAGCACTAAAGCTTTCTCTTTCTGCCAAACTACTTGAAGTTTATGGCAACAATCTCATCAAATGAATGAGAATGCTGAGATCACAGGTTGTAAGGATCCTGTGTTCAAGTTCATTAATGTCTTCTATGCACCTAATCAGAAATCTACCAAATATACAGTGCCATCTGTTTCTTCTTTACCAGCACTGATCACAAATGCAGAAGGAAGAGATTTCAATGAACTAATTCACTAAATGACAATGTTTTAATTATAATTTATTGATTAATCCTTATGAAGTTAAATCAGTAGAGACCTTGCTATGAAAGAAAGCAGAAAAGGTCACCAATTTCCAACATAACAGATTGTCCTGTTGTTTGAACTCGCTCATTCATTTGTTTGAAATGTTTTTTAAGCACCTACTGTGTGTACTCTTCCAAACACTGAGGTTACTGTGGTGAATGAGACCTGCTCTCAGAAATTACATTATAGCTGTGATTGTACCCACACACAGAGTATAAAGACAAAATCTATCTATATAAAAACCTAAAAGTGACAATTATAACTGAATGACCAGATGACCAGAACTGGCCAGTTGCTATGATATACACTTACCACCAGGGGGAGTGCTGTTCAGTCAGAAGCCTGGCTCATGGCTAGTGAGCATAACTATAGCTATGATGGGAGCCTTTCCTGACTCCATCACAGTGCTACTGAGCAGTGGCTGCAGGCACAGCGGATCCAAAATGAGCACAAGTGGTGTGGCCCCGGGCCCCGGCTCAGGCTCCTCCCTGCCTGCCTGCTGTTTGGTGCACTGCTACATCCCCTGGGAATTGGGCCTAAACTAGCAGTCAGACTTCCCCTGAGGGGTCCTGGATTTTGAGAGGGTGCAGGCAAGGCTGAGGCACCACCTCCCGTGCACAAATCTGTGCACCAGGCCTGTAGTTAATAAATAAACAAGAAAATGTCAAACAGTAACAAGCAGACAGGAGAGAACTTGGTAGAGGGTGACTATTTTAGATTGGGCGTCAGAGGAGTCATCTTGAGAAGGTGAATCAGGCTGAGATAAGAATATTAAGCAGGATCCAGCTGCTCAGAGATAAGGAGTAAAAGCTGCCAGCCCAGAAATAGCTTAACAGCATATATATGCAAAGGCTCTATGTTAGGAACATATTTGGTGTGTTAGAGACATAAAAAGTAAACCAGTATAATTGAGGTTTAAAAGGGAGGAGTGATACCCAGCCAGCATGGCTCAGTGGTTGAGCATCCATCTATGAATCAGAAGGTCATGGTTTGATTCCTGCTCAGGGCACATGCCTGGGTTGCAGGCTTGATCCCTAGTGTAGGGCATGCAGGAGGCAGCCAATCAATGATTCTCTCTCATCATTAATGTTTCTATCTTTCTCTCCCTCTCTCTTCCTATCTGAAATCAATAAAAATATATTTTTTAAAAAGGGAGGAATGATACAAAATGATATTGGAGAACTAGGCAAGCCCCCGTTAATGTCAGGGCTTTGTAAACCAGAGCAGAGTCTAAGTTTTATTGCAGGTGAGAAGGGATGCCACAAGGGAATGATAAATGAGGAAAGAAGGCTGTAATAAATATTATTTATGTTTTTAAAAGATCACTGTGATCACTGTGGCTGCCATGTATAGAAGTGACAGAAGAGGACATGAATGGGAACAGGGGGATAATTGGGAGCTATGAGGATAAGGCAAGGGTCAGAGACAATGGTGATTTGTATTTGAGTGCTGATAATGTTTGGTTTTTTCAATATATATTTTACTGATTTTTCACAGAGAGGAAGAGAGAGGGATAGGGAGTTAGAAACATCGATGAGAAAGAATCATCAATCAGCTGCCTCTTTCACACCCCCTACTGGGGATGTGCCTGCAACCAAGGTACATGCCCTCGACCGGAATCGAACCTGGGACCTTTCAGTCCGCAGGCCAACACTATCCACTGAGCCAAACCGGTCCCCGCTGAGTGCTGATAATGTAAGTGGAATTGGGATTTGTTTTGAAGGCAGGGTTGATAGAACAGGCTAAATGTGGAGCATGAGCATAAGAAAGTTATCAAACATAAGCTCTAGATGTTTTGTCTTAATCGGAGATAATGGTGTTATCTACTGAAATGGGTAAGTTGGGAGAAGAACAGGTAATGTGATAGAAAATCCATTTTTTTTTTAATTTTATTTTATATTTTATTGATTTTTCTTTACAGAGAGGAAGAGAGAGGGATAGAGAGTTAGAAACATCGATGAGAGAAAGTCATTGACCAGCTGCCTCTTGCATACCCCCTACTGGGGATGTGCCCGCAACCAATGTACATGCCCTTGACCGGAATCGAACCCGGGACCCTTCAGTCCACAGACCGACGCTCTACCACTGAGCCAAACCGGTTTCGGCAGAAAATCCATTTTTACCTCGGCCATGTTAGGTCTGAAATGCCTCTGACACCTCCAAGTGTGGACCTTTAGAATATGAGTTGAATATTTTGGGTAGATGTCAGGGCCAGAATACAATTTGGGTATTAGCATGAGATTGGAGGAGATGACCTCAGAGAGACTGTAGATAATGAGAAAACAGAGGCTTGGGACTCAGTGTCATGAGACATTCAGCATTAGTGGTTGGGCAGGAGAGGAGCCAGCACAAAGATGGGAAAAGAGCAGCCAGTCTTCTATGAGGGAATCAGGAGAGGGTGGTGGCCAGAGAACAGGAGAATAAAGTGGGCAGGTCAATGTAATTAGCTTCTACCAGGGATCTTAGTAAGACATGAAGAGAAGATGACCAGAGAGCTTGCAACATAGCTACATTGAGTGAAGGAGGGTATATGCACAAAAACAGAGTAACTGAAATTATAGTCAACCACTGTGAATGTTTATAATGCTTTATAAACATTATATTATTTTTCTAAATTTTATGAAGCATCTATTATACTTACAGCTCATATCTTTTTTCTCATTTTTTTATTTCTATAACCAATCAATGAGTACTTAAATATTTCTAACCTTATAAACAGATTTTATAATATATACATTGAAAACTGGCTTTATTAATATTTGTTACCTTTCTCTTTCTTTCCTGCAGGCATTTAGAGCTAGTGCTGGAACTCAAAAGCTAGACTTTTGACTTTGACTGTTTCCCCACCCCCCCACCATGGCTTAGCTCTGCAGCACCAAGAAGACAAGCTATGCAAAATGTCCCTGGTAAGTTTATTTTATTTTATACTACTTGTTCAGGAAAGTAGCAGCCAGGCATTTGAGGATTTGAGATGAGGCTCTCTGCTTGTTAGCATTGGGATCATGGTAACATCACATCTCTCTAAACTTCAGTTTTTCCATCCTATATAATAAAAGTCTAATATGTTAAGTGATGGGTCATCTGTTCAACCAATCAAAGCAAATATGCTAATGGTATACTAAGGCCGTTCAACTGCTTGCTATGATGTTTACTAATCACAAGGGGGCAGACAGTTGACTGGTTGGCCAGTTGCACTGACCACCAGGGGGCAGATGCTCCGACTGATAGATTAGCTTGCTGCTGGGGTCTGGCCAATTGGGACTGAGCAAGATGGGCCAGACACATCCTGGAGCTCTACCTTTGTCCCTCCCCAGCTGGCCAATCTTCTGCATCCCTCGATCATGGGATGTGGGGTCCCTTGGCCTAGCCTGTGCTCTCTTGTAATCCAGGCCCTTCAAGGGATATGGGAAAGCCAGTTTTGGCCTGATCCCATAGGTCAGGCTAAGGGACCCCACTGATGCATGAATTCATGCACTTAGCTTCTTAACAGCTCCCTAAATTATGAGGCTGTATTGTCCAGAACCTATGACTGACCAGAATATCATAGTCACCTACTAGGCTTAAACTTCACATTACTTTTCCCAGTGTGCTTTGGGACACATTGACTTTGGTCATAGAGTGATACAGTCTAGTTCACCCTTCCAGTAAAAGCTTGTTAAATTACTCATTTCAATGACCTTTGGGAATTTAGAGACATTTTGCTTCATTTTCTACTAGTCTATCAGCTTCAGAAAGACATTATTTATTCCCTATTTGGTTGTCCAGTACCAACTAAGGAAAGGCATTCCATCAGGCTTTACAGGGATGCAGAAGTACGAAAAGTGAAGAGGAGCTGCCAATTAATTTGGAATGCAAAGTCTGTAAAAACAGCCTGAGGCTACTAAATCAATCCAGAATATTAACATTTTTAAATACTATTGGAACCAAGGTTAGCATTATTTTCCTTATATGGATTCAGGCCTTACAGATATGTTTGTTTAATCATAAATATAAATTCTTGCCATGTGACCAGGGTTTTTAAATAAATCCAGAAAAACTGAGGAAATGGACAAAAATAAATATAATAAAATATGCCTCCCTCTTCTTTTTGTCCACTTTTCTTGACTTTTATAGAAGCTTGTTTTGTGGCCAGAATGATGTTTCTGTTTGGTATAGGTCAGTTTTTATATTCTCAGAGTTGTCATGTGCAGTATGATAGATAGATAGTAAGTAAATATAGGAAATATAATTTCTACAAGTCACACAGAACTCATATTTTTCTAAAAACTTTTTTTAATACTACTGTATCAACATTATGTAGGTTAATAAATATCTGTCCAACTTATTTATTATTTTATCATATATCACTTCTTCTGAGTAATAAAAACAATGTATATTTTCTAAAAGTGTTTAAACTTCATCCATTTGACAAGCACCATTTTCAGTAACATAAAAAATTCAGTCTCACCAGGGCAGACTTCTTGGTCCATCCCATTTGTCCTTTTCCTTCCCATGACTCACATTGGAGTCTGTGATCCTAACTCCTGCAGCATGCTCACCAGTGCTCCCTCTTCACCCATATCACTTTGTCCCCATTCATAACTCTCTAGTTGAAATGCAGCAGTACAACTGGAAACATAATTTTGGAAGAGAATGGCATAATCCTGAAACTTTCAGATTTCAGATATCAAAGGAAACAGAAGAGGAAAATGAAGAGAGAGAAACAGAGATGGTAGAAGGACTTTGCAGATAGAGAAAGGGTCCATGAGTCAAGGAAAGTGTACAGCCTTTAGTAGAAAACAGATTCTCCCTTAAAGTCTCCAGAGAGAAATTATGTCCTTGAGTTCAGTGAGGCACATATTGGGCTTCTGATCTACAAAACTGCATGTAAATGAATGTGTTGTTTTAAGCCACTAAGTCTGTGATCTTTTGTTATAGTAGCAGTAGGACATTAATATATCTCTTTTTGAAATGAATACCTAGGTGGCCCACAAGTCACATGTCTGGGCATCATATACTAAAAGTACAAACAAATCTCACCATAGTCTATTCATTATAGAACTGAATTAACTATGAGGCTCTCGTGGCCTGGCTGGGTGGCTTAGTTAGGTGGAGCATTGTCCCATTCACCAAAAGGTTGTGAGTTTGAATATCTGTCAGGGCACATACCTAGGTTTCAAATTAGATCACTGCTCAAGGCAGGTGCAGGAGGAAACCAACTGATCAATGCTTCTTTCTCACATCAATGTTTCTCTATATCTTCCCCTAGCTCTAAAATCTATAAAGCATAGCCTTGGGTGAGGATTAAAAAAATAATAATAATAAGCATGAGGCTCTCCTGAACAAAAATGCAAAGCCCAAAGACAAGGTGGTAGAGAATCTTTGTTATGTTAAATTAATTTCTCTAGTTAATAATTATTTCTTACTCCTTCTATTAATGGCCTCCATGGAACTATTATTGTCTACCCAAATTCGTTTCACATCTTTTATTTCTCTGTGTCTTTGGTCCAGTTCGCTTCGCTTCTGATCAGGCTTGTCATGTCCTGTCTGACTCCCTGCATTGTTATTCATGGGTCCCTGTGCCTGGGACACTTCCTTCCTCATTCCAACTAACCTACCTCATTCACAGTTTAAGCCAGCACTTTCAACACATTTAATATTTCCTTAGACCTTTATTTCTTGCAAGAAGTAGTATAATCAAGTATAATGAGCACAGAGGCACTATTACATACACAGGTAACACATGAAATTCAAGCAGGAGATCCTGAAAGGTGTTGTGTGCACTGCCCTGTCTCTTGAGAAGGCATGCCAGAACCCAGACCTCCTTCTCATCATAGTATCTTCTGAGTTCCCAAGTCACTTTTTGTTTGTAATTGGCTACATCTAAACCCTCTATTTCAGGTTGCAAACTCCGAGGAAATGGAAACAACTTTAGTTTTCTTGGACTTATTCCTGTATCATACCAATTATGGTGTCTTCCACAATCTAAATAAGTTCCATCATTTTAGTTCCACCCTCTGTAAATTGGGTGTTATCTTTGTATCTTAATGACAATGGAGGCAGCTACCTGGTTTCCAATCCCAGGGTGCCATTTACTATCTGTGAACTCAGGGCAAGCTACTTAACCCTTCCCATGCTTCCTTCGCTCCATTAATATTAACAGCCCACTTCAGGGCTTCTCTGAGAATTAAATAAATTAATATACGAAAAGCCCTCTTTAGTGTTCACATTTTCAGGTAAGTTTTCTTTAAGATATTTACTCCAGAGCTTTCAGCACCTCATGTCAATGGGGAGCAGCATAGGACAGGGAGTGGATGCTTGGATTTTATGGCAGTTTCACCACTTACTAGCTTTTGTGGTCTTAGGTAAGGTACTTAATCACTCTGGGCACATTTTCAGTAAAATAATAGGGGCACTTAGAACATACAGTTCTGGAGATTAAATGATATAACTCATTTGAAAAGCTAATAGTGTCTAACACATTAGCAAGTACTCAATAAATATGAATTTTAATTAGGCATCAACAAATTCCATTAATGCATTAGGGAGCATATGACATGACACATGAGTGGTTTTCCCATGTCCACTGAGAGAGCAGCAGGGCAGCTCAGCACTCTCCACTGCTCTCTCTGAGGTGCAGAGGAAGGGATGGAAAAGGCCAGTCCTGGGCCTGCTCTGGCACATGCCCTCTCACTGGGAGGAGGATGTGAGCTCAGGGCAGCTGCTAAGGAGATGTGGATGGGATCTGTGCTGAGCATCACTAAGCAATTCCAACCTCCTAGCTCCCAAGTATAGCAGGTGCTCCCAACCTGGAGCCTCAGCTTTGAACCCCAGGATGAGAAGCTTCCACATGTAATTCGTCCGTCTGCGTCAGTGCAAGAATTCTGCCTCAGCCACTGCATTCCAACATTTTCTCTGCAGGCAGCTCCTTCAGAGCCAGAACAGCAAGAGAGCCATCTGTTCACCTGGATCCCACTCTTGGGCAGCTATCTACCAGGAACTTTCTTCACATCATCTTGCTACCACAAACCGCAAGAGGAAGCAGGGAAAGATGGTTGTATTTTGAAAATTGTGCTGTGCATTTCTGTTACTGCTGGGAGACAGGGCTAATGACCAAGTTATGTGCTAAATATGAAGCAAAGATAACTACGTATACACTGGGAGGAAATGAGCAGGCTTGTATGTGGTTTGCCATGACAGCACTACAGAGAATGGACCCTGTTACTCTAGAAAATGACTCAAATGCTGCAGAAGGAGGAATGAAGAGGCTCTGGACATAACAGTTGACAGAATGTTAAGGGAGAAATCCCCACTTTGTGGACATAAAATGTGAATGCATAGTCATTTTTCCCATAGAAAATGTTTGAAACTATAGAATTCTGTACAGGAACACATGGGGTTTGCATACCTTTCACTTCCCACATTTTGCCTTTTTCTCCACTCATTGATTTCAGTCTGGGCTGTTAGTCTAACTCTTCACAGTCTCAGTGTGGTCAGCTGATCATAGCCAGTAGGGGGCTGCCCACATCCCAGTCCCTGGGTATGTCATCTTGAATGGCAAAGGGACTTTGCAGGTAAGATTAAGTTAAAGATCTTGAGACAGGGATATATCTTTTTTTTTTTCCTTTCTTTTTCTCTTTCTTTCTTTCTTTCTCTTTCTTTTCTTTCTTTCTTTCTTTCTTTCTTTCTTTCTTTCTTTCTTTCTTTTGAGAGGAAGGAAGAGGGAGAGAGAGATAGAAACATCCATGATGAGAAAATATCATTGATCAGCTGCCTCTTGCAAGTGCCCCACTGGGGAATCAAGCCCACAACCCAGTCATGTGCCCTTGACCAAAATCGAACCTGGGACCTTTCAGTCTGCAGGCTGACACTCTATCCACTGAGCCAAACTGATTAGGGCACAGGGATATATCTTGAGTTATCTGGGTGGGAACTAAATACAACCACAAGGGTCTTTAGAGGAAGGGGGTGGGGAATCCAAGAAAAAGAGGGAGCTGGGGCTGTGGGGGCAGAAGTCAGAGTGCAAGGCCATGCGTCAAAAGTGTTGGCCGCCTCTAGAATCTGGAAAAGGCCAGAAAAAGATTTTCCCCAGAATCTCCAGGAGGAATGCAGCCATGTTGACCTTTTTAGATGTCTGAGATCCAGGAATGTGAGAGAATAGGTCAGTGTAGCTTTAAGAGACTACATATGTGTGGTGAAGTGTTAATGCAGCCACAGGAAACTAACACTCTCAGGGGAGGGCAGGCAAGGCATTCTGTACACAGCCAACAAAAATAGACAATAGAGGGCAATGTCACATATAATAGTGAGCAGCTCCTAATCATTTGTTTATTATACATAAAACAAATACAAGTATAGCTGGGTTAAGATTTAAACTCTCCAGTATTAGTTTTTAGGGTATTTAAAATTTTATGTCTGATCTTAGAATCTAGTGGTTTAAATCCTATCATGTTTTGCTTGCTATGAGTTTCTTCTACTTCATTTTTGTTTATTTATACCATTCTCCTTCTATTCATGAGGTCAAACTTTGTAGTCTAAAATTATCTCGTTTTCTTGTCTTAGTGTCAGGAGAAAGCTCTACTGTGGTTTGCAGCTCCCAGAAACCCCAGGGGAACACTTAGTTAGGCAACTATGAAGTTTGCTTTATTCGGAGGGTGGAGTCCTGTTTTGAGGGTGGGAAAGCAGCTCTGAGTCTCAGAGTTATTCAGTGAACCTCAGACAGTCCTGATTCCTCTGGGCCAGACCCTGCTCTCACACACAACGGTCACAGTGAGTCACAGTAGCACAATGATGCCTCTGTAGCCAGTAGGGGGCTGCAGTCAAGGACTGGGACTGTGGGGGAAAGGGACTCCTTGTTGACAGCATGATTTCAGATGTGTCCTCTGAGTAAAGCGACTTTCAGAACTGAAGGTCCCCAGGATCACAATGAGCCTGTCATCCCAAAAAGCTGGTTATTTTAGGATGCTCTCTAAGTCAAAATTATATGATGGCACTTTTTTCTTTTCTTTTCTTTTCTTTTCTTTTCTTTTCTTTTCTTTTCTTTTCTTTCGTCCTTTCTTTCTTTCTTTTTTTTTCTTTTTTTTTTTTTTTTTTTTTTTTGCCATTATAGTTTCCTTTCAATATTATTTTGTATTGGTTTCAGGTGTACAGAATACTGGTTCGACAATCATATATTTTACAAAGTGTTTCCCCAATATGTCCAGTACTCAACTGGTACCATATACAGTTATTGCAATATTATTCACTATATTCCCTATTCTTTACTTTATTTATTTTTATTTTCAGTTTTATTTTTCTATTAGAGGCCTGGTACATGGTGGGGGGCATGGCCTGAGGGCATTAGCCCACTGTGGGAGTAGCAGCTCATCCTGGAGTGGCTGTGGAACTGCCCTCTGAGTGGCTGCTCTCGTTGTGGAAGTGCTCTTCACTCCAGCAATAAGTATCTTCCCCCTGGTGGTCAGTGTGCATCATAGCAACTGGCCGATCGGTTGTTCTGATCATTCTGCTGTTTGGTCTCTGGGCTTTTATTATATAGGATAGGATTATAAACAAAGCTGTTATAAACCTCTTGCATGTGTCTCTTTAGTTTTTCTGGATTACATAACTGATGGAAAAATTGCTGGTTCAAAGACATGCTTACTTTCACCTTTATCAGGTAATGTCAAACTATTTTCCAAAATGAATGCATCAATGTATTTTCACTCCAGGAAGAAACTGGAGCTCACATTGCACTATAAGACTACCTTGATTTTTTGCAGTTTAGTGGGTATGGCCTTAACTTGTTGTCTGTGGTCTTTCCTAATTCTTGTTCTTCTTCTTGTCCTCTGGCACCTCTATTATACACACGTTGCTTCATTTTATATTGTCCCAAAGCTCCCCTTAGCTCTCCTCTTGCTAATTATTTTCTCCAATTGCTGTTCATATTGGGTATGTTTTTTGTTCACTGTCTTCTAACTAATATGGTCCTCTGCTTCTTCCAGTCTACTGTTGAGACATTCCATTGCATTTTTTATTGTAGCTCTATCATTCTTCATTTCCTCTTGATTTACATATGTTGGTAATTTTCCATCAATCCAGTTTAGGTACTGTATGACTCATGCTGAATTATTTCTCTGAAATATTGCTTGCTTCCATTTCATTTAGTTCTTTTTCTGGTGATACCCCCTTTTCTTTCCTTTGGGGGTTGTTCCTTGTCTCCCCATTTTTGCTATCTCATTCCGGCCATGGGCTCCCTGCTTGGGGTCTGAGGGGTTGAAGCCCCTATGGGTTCAATGATCCGGGACTCACGAGACCATAGGCTGGGTCTGCCTTGAGTTTCACACCTTTATTGTCTCTGCTCTGAGTTGTACTCCCTTCTCCCACAGTTCTCATCCCTAAATTGTCCACTTCAGATTCCTGGTGTAGATGGAGGCATGTGCACAGTTCCTCTGGCATGCAACTCCCTGTGAGGGCCCAGAGCCCTCTAACATGCAATTCTCTATGCAGTCCTAGCCCTTAAGGCAGGATGGTGCCCTAGGACCTTCTGGCATTACACATGCAGTGTGGTCCTGTGACCTGTTGCTGGGAGCACCAGGTTACATTAGTAGCTCTGATCTTGGCTGGGGGTAGGGTACATTGCAGGTGACAGTTCTTTCCAAACCAGGAATGGAGCAAAGCACCAACCCAAAGGCTCTGTCCATGTTGGAGGACAGAGCCTGTGCCATGTCTGTCCTGGGAGCAGAGAACACAGTGGTTTGTGACTCTGTACTGGGACAGGAGATCAGGCAGGAGTGGGATACTCCTGGCTTGTACTCACAGCATGGGGGCTTGTAGTACAGGATCCTGGGATGCTGGTTTTAGGCTCTGGTGAGGAGGCACAGCTTGGAAGGTCTCTCTGGCTACACTTGCTTGGACCTGCAGTGTGGTACCACATTTCCCACTACTAGGGCAATGTGGTGGTACCATGTGTGTTATGTCAGCAAGTGGCTCCCTGCACATGTCCAGGGGTGGTGTTCGAGATCAGTCTGGGTACTGGTGTGGCTACACTTTTGGCCTCTGTTGCTCCCCTCACAATATGGTATGGGTTCTGCACTAAAACCACACTAGCCTGGGCATGTTCATAGTGGTAGCAGGGGCTCCCAGTCTCAAAGAGCCCTATCTTCCAGTGCCCAGGATTTCTGCAATGTCTAACTGTCCCTCACTCACTCCCACACACACAAAACATATGTCCACACCCCTCACTCCTTTACTCACTCATATTCTTCCCTTCCCTGCCATCCTGTCAGCTGCCATGTTGCTAAGTATCCTATGCTTTACTTTAAATCCCTGACTATTTTGTAACTACCAAGTTGTACTTTTTAATCGATTCAACTTTCAACTCCCCTCCTGTTTGGCAACCATCAGGCTATTCTCTATGTCTATGAGTCTGTTTCAATTTAGTTTGTTTGTTTTGTTCTTTAGATTACAAATATAAGTAAATAATGTAGTATTTGTCTTCATCTGACTGGCTTATTTCAGAGTCTAATACCCTCTAGGAGGTTCATCCATGCTGTCACAAATGAAAAGATTTCATTCTCTTTTATAGTTGAGTAATATTCCAATGTATGTATGTACCACCACTATTTTATTCACTTGTCTATTAATGGGTACTTGGGTTGCTTCCATAGTTTGGCTTTTATAAGTAATGCTGCAGTGAACATAGGAGTGCATATATTCTTTCCAATTGGTGGTTTGGGTTTCTTTGGATACATTCCTAGAAGTGGAATAGCTAGATCATAGGCATTTATCTTTTAAATATTTTTTGAGGAACACCCATACTGTTCTCCACATCACTGCACCAATCTATATTGCCACCAGCAGTGCAGGAGGGTTCCCTTTACTCTGCCTCATTTTCTTTTCCAGTTGGCACTGTACCCCATTTAAACCTTTACTGAGTGAGCACAAAACATCCTCCTTGGCTTGAATACCCCTTATTTCTGTGCATTCTTTAAACATCAAACCTTTGTGACTATTTTCGTTGTTCTAGCTCAGAGATCTATCCCATCCTTCAAATCTCTAATACTTATTTTTCTAATTTTCTATTCACTTACAGTTCCAACTTAAAACAAGGGCACAATCTAAGTCTATAGATGAAGCTAGTATTTCATATTCAGACACCTTTTCCCCACAGTTTGAACAACAACAATAACAGCCACCACAGGCTGCCATGCCAGATGCATGGGCTGAGCCCTGTGTGACTCAGGAGCCTGCTCTGTGCATGTCCTGTCACTAACAAGTTCTAAGTGCATGTCATGGCAAGACATGGTGCCATGCATGTATCTTGAAGGTAAATTTGTTCCTCTATTCTCTACACAAGCATTGTTATTGTGATTTAAAGCTGGGGACATTGTGTTTTGAGAGGTAAGTTGTGCAGATTTACACTGCCAATAAGCTGGGATCCAACTCAAACCCAAGCCTGTTTAAAAAATTAACATATTAGATATTTGCAACAAAATCAGCAATGCTGTTACAGAAATCATAAGTAATAAAATTGGCATATGAAGCCATATTGGTTGGTTATCTATTTTGTTGGAGTTCAAAGTAAAATGATGTCTATAAATCAGATGCTTCCATAGGAAGAATTTATCTTCAAATATTAAAAGTGCCCTAATCTGTAAAAACAGTTAAACAAAAGAATGAGGGTAAAAAACAAAATAGACTTATGTGCATTTCTCAAATAAGCCATCAAGAAAAACTAGGTATTTCCAAATTGACAATTAAAGATGCATACCATGACTTTACTTCAAGTCTACCACCCCTTGCATTATTGAACTTTGGAATAGTTGAAGAAAAATATAGCAAGAATGATAAAGGTAAGAGCTATACATAATACCATGTCATATAAATATAATTCCATATGCTAGGAAGCTTAATCTATGCATTAAAAAAAGTATATCATTCACAGTGGCTTAATGATTAATTAAACATAGAACTTGTGTCCATTATTTGAAAAATACTGAGTATGAAGACCTTGCTTGGAAATGTAAATTCTTATTCTATTGTTGTTTCTGAAAAAATCACATTGAACACACTTCATTTAAATTTTCCCCCACCAATATAATTTGCTGAAAATTTGAGAGCCCCTCAAAGTAAACTTTTGTATATGTAAATACCAATACAAAGTGGTATCTTTTACTTTACTACCTTCTGAAGATCTTTTCATTTGCCACTCACTTTCTTAGCACTTTTTCATATCTATAATAATTAAACTCGAGGCCCGTTGCACAAGATTCATGAAATAGGCCTTCCTTCCCCTGGCTGCCTACACCAGTTTTCCTCCAGCAGCCGAGACTCAGGCCTCTGCTCTGGCCGTCGCCTTCCATCTTTGCTCTGGCTGGAGCCTTCAGTCTTGGCTCCAGCTGGAACGCCATTCCTGTAGCTCCCTCTGCCCATTGCCCTCACCCTCATAGCAGGTGTCCCACCCCACCCAGCTGTTCCCTGCCTGCCTGCATGCTGCCCAGTAGCCCAAAGTGGCAGGGGGGGGGGGGAGCAGGGAACCACCCAGTTGCCATAATCTTTTCAGGTTAATTTGCATACTCGCCCCTGATTGGCTGGTGGGTGTTGCAAAGTGACAGGTAATTTGCATATTTCTCTATTATTAGTGTAGATTCATCGTGATTTTTCAATTTGTATGTCTTTTTCCTCTGATTCAGCTATTAAATTATGAGTACAATGAATTTCTCAAGGATACATTTTCTTCATCTTATATTCAATTACTTTACTAAATATTGAATCTGGAATCAATATCTCTAAGGCCTAATGAGTGCTTAGCTTACAATAAATGCTTAAAGTGGTTTATTGAACATGAAAAACCTATCAAAAATTAAAAAGATCTGGAGAGGTAAATATTGTCAAAATAATACCCAGTCACTGTGAAAATAAATATAAATGGGAATGTAGATAATGGGAGATGTGGAAAATCTCTCTACCTTCTCATTTTGTTGTGTACCTAAAACTTCTTTAAAAAGTTAAGTAATAATAAAAAAAATAAGCAGAAATGTTTCAGAAGATTTTATGTAATACAATCTAATCTCTCCTGGGGTGAAATGAAAATGTCCTATAATAGGATATTAAGGCAGTGAAGATGCTTGAGAATATATTTGATGTTCTTACAATGTCAAAGTATGAGCAAAATGTTCCACAGTGTTTAATATTACTAATTTCCTCAAATGAAATCTTTGATTTACTTAAACCTGAATTTTGCTTTTTAAAAAGCTACTCATTTCAATACTGATTTTTCAGACTATGAAAGTTCACCTACTGTCCCCCCAACCACACCCCTCCTTGCCTATTTTGTGGCTTAATATGGTGGGCAACATTCATGGGACCATCTTCAGAACACTGATACATATGGAGCATGTCTAATTGTGTTGCTCTGACATCTCTTTAAAAATGTTACTTTTCTCATGAGAAATCACCACCATCTATTTTTCATGACTACTAAGTGGAAGTCATTCAGCTATACCCACAGCTGAGCATGAACCAAGGGGCACCATTCCACCCCAAAGATAATGTCCACAAGCTTATTAAGACTATTACCATTGCATCGTAGTGTCTGTTTCTTTGCTGAGCTTGCAGACTCTATCCAATTCTTTTATGTGAGACACTGAAGAGCATAATTATCTATCCTGTCAGGAGAAATGACTAGTGACCTCAAGTAGTTTCTGCTTCAGCACAGTTTTGTGTCCTTTGTTTGTGTCCATGGTGAAAAAGAAAATAAATTAAAAAGAATAATTATCTTTATGTCCAATCAAGGTTTTAATACTGTGGAATGTTTTTTTAGGTATAGAAGGAAATATCACAAACCATATATGGTACAGTTTTCTCCTTATGCATTGAAGAATAGAAACTTGTAATAGGTATGATTGTGAATTACATTTACTTGAAAAAAGCAGTAAACATGTTACACTGTTTTTCATTCAACACTGAAAAATATGTACTATAAACTTAAGCAGAAATTCTCACTTATATATTTCTCTCTCAAAAGCCCGATGACTGATACATCAGAAGGCTGATCTCATAATTAACACTGAAAAGAGAAAATGGTAGCCTGCTCTTAGTGTCTGAGCTTTCATATAAAGTTTCACACAAGTAAAAGGAGGAAAAGTAAAAGCATTTTCAGAGTCTGCTGATATACAGAATAATGTAAAGCTGAAGAAACCCAATATTTAAGTATCAGTTTCAGATTAAGATTTAGAAATGTGTTTCACTGTGGCCACAATGACTTCTATAAGATAATGTCCAGAACAAGACAGGCTGGTGAATAATTGATGTGTGCCAAAGATAGAAAAGCTAGCATACAGGCTGTTCCTATGTAGCAGGCACTCCAGAGTCTCAGATGAGCAAGTGATGGCCTCACAACTCTCAGTGCAATTGCACATGTATATTTCTTTGCTAGTAACCACAGAGAGGCATGTTATAGAGTGAAACATCACCAAGGCTCATTGTTACCTAGGCAATAAAAAGACAATAAAAGGTGTGGTGCTATGGTTCAGAGCAGTTTTGTGTGTGTGTCACTGCATCCTCACAGTTGCTTTGAAGACACTTCACACATGTAGAATTTTTTTCAGAGATGCTAGTGACTGGGCTATGGTTGTCTGGCTGGTACAGAGCATAAGACCCAGGGCTTCTGCCTCTTCTTCCCTGATGAAATAAGCCCTTCTTACCTTAATTTGCTTTGGGGAGATATTACTGCCAACTCTTTGTTTTAGATGACCTCCTTCCATCCCCAGCTAAATTGAGTTATGTCCAATTCCATGAGCAAAAGTATAGAGAGTGTTTTAAAAACTGTATTGTATTCCTTTTTAATTGTAAGCAGATCAGGAGACTTGACAAGAATTGCAGCTCACAGGGAGATTCACCTGCTGGACTGCACTGCTTTGTCAGATGGGGACACAGGAATATGCTAAGTGACCAAAGACAGTAGATGGAGACTTAACAATACATATCCTGCCACTATCAAGAGAGGTGATAAAGCTATATTCTTTTAGGTCAACTATCTATTAATATTTATGCTCAAAAGGCCTGGAAACATGGTATGATGTGCTCCTTTTCACTTAACCTCCTTTGTGTTTTTAAAAATATATATTTTTTATTGATTTCAGACAAGAAGGGAGAGAGAAATAGAAACATCAATGAGAAAGGATCATTGATCAGCTGCCTCCTGCATACTCCCTCCACAGGCGTATACCCTTGACCAGAATTGAACCCAGGACCCTTCAGTCCATAGGCCGATGCTCTATCCACTGAGCAAAACCGGCTAGGGCTCACTTACTAGTAACTTTCTTTCAACTCAGAGTTCTGTCTTAAGGAAATAAATTGCCATGTCTGGTGGTGAAGTTCTGGAAAAGCTCCAGACAATGGAGTGAGGGCTGGTATCGCAGAGGAAGCCTGGTAGACTTTCATTTGTGAATGCCAGCAGCAGCTGACAGCGGGTCAGATGCTTGAGGACCTGGCACTTAGGAGCTTAACTGTCTGCTCATTTTACAAGCATTTGATGGTTTCTCACTGAGCTGCTGTAGTGTTCTAAGGAATTCAGTAGCTAAAAGGGCCATTCTGCAGCGTTCTGAAGCCTTTTACAGGGCTGTCTGTATTGACTTGCCTCTAACATGGAGGCAGATGGATGGATGTCTGCCAAGGACTTGGCCCATCACCTCTTACTTAGGCAGGGCCCACACACTGCAGCAAGAACATGCACCGGGCTCTGGTGTAGGTGTGCATCTTGAATGGCAGAAATACTACACTAAGCTGAGCAATGTTTAAAAATAGCAGCAAGAATTATTCCAGTGGGAATGTGAAATGTCAGTTATCTGCTCTCTGCTTATCGCTATATCTAATTCTCCCCTCAGTCATCTAACAAGAATTAAAAAACGAAGGTTCAGACATGGCACAGCCAGTCAGGAATGTATGGTTTGGCTTTGGGGAAGTTGTTAAAAGGGTGGCAGAATCCAAAGAGGCTGAGGCTGAGAGAAGGTTGGGAGGGCCCCACCCTGGCTGCAACTTTTAATCTTTTCTTGACAAGACATACTTCTTATGCAGATCCACAGCACACACAGAACCAGGTAAGTGGGTGATGTGTACACACGCGCACACACAGAGAGAGAGAGAGAGAGAGAGAGAGAGAGAGAGAGAGAGAGAGAGAGAGAGAGAGAGAGAGAGAGAATTATATATATATATATATATATATATATATATATATATATATATATATGTGAAATAAGGTTTCATGAAACAATACTTAGCCCTACTAAGAGTGAGGCACTCATATTTTCTCATCTGCTCTATTCTACTCTATGTCATTAAAAATTCCTATTGTGTCTCATAATCCAATTAGAAAACAATGCTCTGTAGCATCTAAATTTCTATTTATTTGGTTGAGTCCAGATGCTAAGTGTTAGGTTATGACATCGTTCATTTTAGGGGGAAAAAAAGTTGTATACATTAAAAGTATTTTGCAGCTCAGGTGTGGCTCAGTGGTTGAGTGTCGACCCAGGAACCAAGAGATCAGGGTTCGATTTCTGGTCAGGGCACATGCCAGGGCTGTGGGCTTGATAGCCAGTAGGACGCATGCAGAAGCAGCCAGTCAATGATGTTCCTCTCTCATCATTGATGTTTCTATCTCTCTATCCCTCCTCCTTTGTCTCTACCTAAAAATAAATAAATAAAAACATTAAAAACCTTTTACATATATGAAAACATTTTAAAGTATATTTTCTGCAAGTACTGTATATCTTTATGCAATTTATATTGATGATAAGTTTCTAAGTTAAAAGAAATGAACAGAAATAAAAACTACTTGAAAAAAACAAAACTGTGGCACTCAAGGACTATTGCCTGTGTCTACAGGCAATAAGAGAACTGTTTACATGAGTGTCCATCTGGGTGGACCCAAGGCTGGGGCTCAGACCCTGCAGGTGAGCGGAGGAGTTTTATGACCCTGGCTAGAGTCTTTCCCCAATATATCTAGTTATACCTACTAGTTTACCTGGTAGTAGAGAGGTCTTTTTTGAGTAAAGAGACTGAATCCCAGCCCCTACTCTTTCAGATTCACAGTTATTAACAGCTCTCTGATGAGGTATACCTTAACTAAGATGAGTTGGAAAAAAGGACAGAGTTGCCTGAGAGAAGATACCTCCAGAAGGTAGAAGGAGATGGAATTGGTGAAAATGCCTCTACACCAAGGGCTAGGCACTGTGGTCTGTGTTCATGGAGTGTCCTATTATATAACCTGTTCCAAGGCCAATGGTGGCGAATGGTTCCATCAGCATGATGCTCTCAGGTTGTATGAGTGAAATAAGTTAGCCATGACCTTGGAGTTCTCCTGATTGACTACAACTCTGGGGGAAGGTATATACCCTTGAGCAATCATTGCAGCTGGATGTCTAAGGGTAGAACATAGGAGGTATTATTGAGGCAAGTTCATCTTTAAAGCAGCTCTCTTCTGCCACAAACTGGTTCAGGATATGAACCTAAAACCCTGAGAGAAAGGGAGACACGAGAGGGAGAGGGAGAGGGAGAGGGAGAGGGAGAGGGAGAGGGAGAGGGAGAGGGAGAGGGAGAGGGAGAGGGAGAGGGAGAGGGAGAGGGAGAGGGAGAGGGGAGAGGGAGAGGGAGAGGGAGAGGGAGAGGGAGAGGGAGAGGGAGAGGGAGAGGGAGAGGGAGAGGGAGAGGGAGAGGGAGAGGGAGAGGGAGAGGGAGAGGGAGAGAATGAATGAATGAATTTCTGGCAGAATCAATAGCTGCAGAAGACACTTCCAAGAGAGTTATATACTTTAAAGTCTAAATTTGTAGCAACGTGAGAAGAAGGTGCCTTCAGCCTGCCACAAAAGGTCTACAGGAGCTTCAACTCTGCCTGTAAATAAATAAGATACTCAGAAGAAAAAAAAAAATCAGCAAACTTGAACCAGGAGCAAAAGAGTTTCTGAGCAGACTGGGATGCCAATGATTTCTGAACAGCGCCAAGACAGCAAGGAATGGGGGTCTATGGGGAGAGGCCCTGGAAGGTGAACTATGGTTTATGATTTGCCTGGCCTTGTTAGAAAAACTGGGATTTAAACTTTCTCAGGCAAATCTTTACTTTTCTTTAGGAAATCTAAACTGAAGAATTTTATGGATTTCCAAATTCCTATACAGGTGCAGATGCTCAGAAGGAATAAATATGATCAGAAACAAATTTGCTTATTCTTGTCCAAAGGTGCAACACCTTACACTGGGTGATAGGGAAAATAAGAAATGGATTCTGCCTCCGAAACCCCAGGAAAAGTGAACACTTTCTATCAGTAATGATAAGAGGATATTAAAACTGGTTAAGTTCTATGAAATAAACAGCAAAAGCACTGTGAAACTTTGTTAGAAGGATAAATGACTTCTGGCTAGAGGTGAAACAAGAAGAATTTGGAGACCAAAAGTTTTGTGGCCAAGAATGAGTAGCACAAAGGCTAAGGGCCTGCGCCTTGTGGGACACAACCTGTATCTCAGTCTTGACTCCTTATAGGCCATCCACCAATCTTCTCTGTACCTCAGTTTCCACAGCTGGGAACCATAAATGCATTGCTCAGAGGTTACAGGCACTGACCTCCCAAAAGAACAGAGTCTTGCACCTGATAAAGGTACCCAATTAATATTAACTGTTGATACTGTTAAAGATGTCCTTGAGGTACCTGGCCTCAAGAATAAGGATGAATAATTCGTGGAGGTGGTTGGAATACTGCCACCGGGAAAGCTATGACAAAGCCGTGGTAGGAGGGGATGTTCTTGCCTGTCTCTCCCCTCCACCACCTGCTCTGTTAAAGTGAACACGATGCTATGATTGGAAACAGAAGTGCTGTGTCCTTACATGACCTCATGGCAGCTAGCTCCCGGCCTGTGTGAGTGAGGGTGAGGGGTGACGGTGAACAGAAAGGGCTGCACATAGCCCACTCTTTGTGGACACTAGTGTGCAAGTCTTTAGTGACATTCCTACTTGTGACTGTGCAGGCCAGTCAACCAATGCCCACATGAAAAATATAAGACTCATCGCAAGTGTTATGCTCTATTTTTGGGATCAAACGGGAAACAAGTGTTCATCAGCACAATGTTCCCTGCACACTAGGACTCTGTTATACTGGAATCTGAGCCAGCAGGACTTACTCTATCCCTTCAAAAAGTTACAGGCTTAGAGAAAGTGAATTTAAAAGGCTAGAGCATCACACATTACAGAAACATGTTCTTAGAGCCATTCAAGGGGATAGTTGTGACAGCTTCCCACCAGGAGAGATTCCAACTCTGCCAGGTAAGACTATACAGGCACAACTTGTGTACTGTGCTTTACGGGTTGTTGCATTTTTTACAAATTGAAGACAAGACCCTCCACCAGCAACAAGATTACAACTTGCTTCATTGCAGCAGTCTGGAACCAAATATATAATATTTCCAAGATATGCCTGTAGTGTGAATTCAGCCCAAACAGATGTTTTTCAATTAAATATGGTATAATAAACATTCCCTTTTCCTCTCCACTCTCCCCTACCATGTAGATCTGGATGATCATCAAAGGAAATGGGAGACCTTAACTCATTTTATTCATTCAATTCTACCCATTTCAATTCAATCCAATCTAATCCAATTCAATTCATATTTACTGGAATCAATGCATAGGGTTCTACCAGGGATATAAAGATCCCAAGACAGTTTCTGACCTTTCATGTTTTAGAATCTATTTGAGAAAAAAAAATAAGCCCATAAATTAAATTACTAAAACAGATTAATAAAGAGCCAAGACTCTGAGGTCAGACAACTACTAGGTGACATTGTGCAGATCACTTTATCTTTCTTTGTCTATAAAAAGTCACAGGTCTTTTTTTCTTTAATTCTCACCTAAGAACATGTTTTTATTTATGAAAAAGAAAGAGAGAGAGATAGAGAGAGAGATTGATTTATCAGTTGCCTCCCATATGTACCCAGACCAGGGATTGAAGCTGCAATCTAGGTATGTGCCCTGACCAGGAATCAAACCTGTCACCTTTTGGTGCACAAGACAACACTCCAACCAACTGAGCCACACTGGCCAGGGCAAAAGTTATAGGTACTTTAACTCATAAAGTAGTTATTAGAACAGAGAGAGGCACTGAGTATTCATTATTAAATTACTGTGATTCCAGTTATAAAGAGGATTAAGTTTTAACTTCTCAGCATGGCATACATACATACATACATGGCCATTCTGCAGCCTCATTTCCTATTCCTTCTCAACATATAATATAACTAGGTGCCAGCCATACCAGCCCCCTGCAAAGGTGTTTATCTTTCTTGACCTTGAAGCAAAATTACTTTCAAGACAGGTCGATTTAGGTTCAAATCCCAGTTCTATCAAAATATATAATATTTATCATAATTACTACTGATAAAAAGTATAACTAGTTATTTTTGTCACTTCAAAGTGACTGTGAGCGCCTCCAAAATAGCGACTTGTATTTCATTCATTTTGTTGCCACAGATTGCCTGGCACAGGAAATTTATTCAGTGAATGTCTATGTAGTAAGTGAACGAAGAATCTGTTGTGAGCAGAAGGGATATTGTAGAGTCATAAAGCACAGTGCAGGAGGGGACAGTCTGGTTGACACCCACAGGGGAGTGAAGACTAAGGTGAGAACAGGGCAGAGGCTAGTCACTGAGAGTGGTGCATGCAGGGCCCAGGATCAGGATTTAAAACCCAGGACAGTGGAGAATCAAAGAAAGCTTTCAACAGCAGTAAGTAAAGAGGACTTAAGTCAAACTATAGGCTCACTGTGGGAAGGGGGAAGGAAGGATTGAGTTATGAGGTGCTAGTGGGGAAAAATTTACAGGACTTGGTAATTAGATGAATATGGAAGATATGTTGGAATCATTAGCTATGAAGTGAATAATGGTTCCAGGAAAAAGTTGAAGAGTCTTATTCATAATAAATCAATTCAGTTTTTAAAGACCTATTTTTCAGTGTAGAAGAAAATATATTTTTATTGTAGAAAATCTGGAACAGGCAAAAAAGTATAAAGAAAATTGAAATTATTTGTAATCTGGCCACCCCACAAAAATTGTTTCTAATATATTTCTAATGTCCATTTAATCTTTTTGAAATGCATACATATACACTGAGTGGTTGCTATCTGCCAGGGAGAGACAGCTGGAAATGGAGCCACCCTCTTAAAGGACCAATGTATAACATTTTGTGTGCTGTCACTCACCAAGGCAGAGGGAACTGAAGCTGTGTGAACAGCACTAGGGTTGAGGCCTTTGGGGTTAGAGCTCAGAAAGCAACAGCATAGTTTTTTGTAGTGAGTCATTACCTCATATTACAGAGGACATCTTTCTTCTGCACACCTTTACCGTCCAGGCAGTTTTTGCCTGGGTGCTAAGCAATTACCCCACTCTACTGGAAAATGAGTTTCCCTACCCTGCGGAGTTTCTAAGACCCATTAACAGACCAAGAATAACAAGCTTGCAGGAAGAATTGCCCCACCCTGTTGGAAAGTCTCTTGCCACACAATGTGATTGATAGCCTGAGGTTAATTAATACTGAATAACAATCAAATTATAGGCAGAGGGGTTATCTGGAGGCTTTGCATCTTTTCTTGATCTAATTTGGGACACAGGGCTAGAAAACTCAGACCTTGGTGCACATCTTGGTCCTTTCCAAAAGGCACCCAGCCCAGCAAACTGATAGCTCCAAACAGGGTACTCAGGGGCAGCCAGAAAAGGTTTCTGACACTTTCCTGCACTATAGATTGGAAGTTGTAGCCAATCTACCTAATATATAGACAAAAATTTAAATAGGCAGCCAGTGGGTAGATTAAAAACAAACAAACAAACAAACAAACCCAACAACAACAAAAACCAAGCCAAAGAACAAGAGAATTCTTCAGAAGAAGAGCTAAATGAAATGGAAATAAAACATTTACCAGACATACTGTTCAGAAGAATGATACCAAGGATGCTCAAAAAGATATAGTAACTAGAAAGAATGATATAGCACTAATAAAGAATGCAATGGAGAAAATATTATACACAGCAGATTAGGGGCAACTGAGGATCAGATAAGTGAATTAGAAGACAGGGTAGAAAAAAATTACTCAGAGAACCAAAAAGAAAAAAAAGAAAAAAACAATTAAAAAACAGGAGGACAGCATAAGGGACTGTCAGACAACATAAAACATAACAATATTCATATCATGGGACTAAAAGAAGGGGAAGAAATTGAGCAAAGGATAGAGAACATGTTTGAAGAAATAATGGCAGAAAACTTCCCTAACCTGGTGAAGGAAAAAGTCACACAAGTTCACAGAACATCCTAAACAAGAAGGATCCAAACAGGTCCATGCTCAGACACATTACAAAATGCCAAAAATGGAAGACAAAGAGAGAATGTTAAAGGCAGCAAGAGAAAAGCAATTTGTTACCTACAAAAAAGCTCCCATAAGGCTGTCAGTTAATTTTTCATTAGAAACTCTACAGGCCAGAAGGGAATGGCATGACATACTCAAGGTAATGAAAAGTAAGGATCTGAAACCAAGACTAATATATACAGCAATGCTATCATTCAAAATAGATGGTGAAATAAAGAGCTTCCCAGAAAAGGAAAGTCTAAAGGAGTTTATAACTGCCAAACCAAAACTGCAAGGAATGCTAAAGGGGTTGCTATAAAGAGAAAAATAAATATATAGAAATAAAGACAGGCATAAAAAATTAAAATGGCAATAAATAAGTATTTATCAATAATACCTCAATGTAAATTGACTAAATGCTCCAATCAAAAGACATAGGTAGCTGAATGGAACCAAAAACATGACACAATATATGCTATCTACAAGACACCTCCCTCAGAACAAAAGACTCACAAAGGATGAGAGTGAAGAACTTTCCATGGAAATGGAAATGAAGAAAAGAAAGAAGCTGGGGTAGCAATATTCATATCTGACAAAACAGACTTCAAATTTGAGAATGTAAGAGTCATAATGCTAAATGGTTAAATTCAATAAGAGGCTATAACCCTGGTAAACATATATGCACCCAATATAGGAGCACCTAAATGTTAAAAAAAAAAAAAAAAAATACAACTCTGGAGGACTTTAAGGAAGAGATAGACAATAATTCCATTAAAGTAGGGGACTTTAATACTCCACTGTCTTCACTTGCTAGATCTTCAAGACAAAAAATTAACAATAAAACATTACAAAAAATTAAAAATAAATGGCATTCTGAATCAGATGGATTTAGTTGACATTAATAAAATATTTCACCCCAAGGCTGCAGAATATACATTTTCCCCAAGTTTGCATGGTTCATTCTCAAAGATAGAACGCACATTAGGATACAAACTAAGTCTGAACAATTTCAAGAAAATTGAAATCATATCAAACATTTTTTATATAACAATGGAATGAAATTAGAAATTAGAAATCAACTACAGTAAAAACATGGAAAAACACATGAAGGCTAAATAGTATGTTATTAAACAATGAACGAGTTATCAATGAGATCAAGAAAGAAGTAAAAAACTTCCTAGAAACTAATGAAAATGAACACACAGCAAAAGCATTCCTGAGAGGGAAGTTCATAGCACTACAGGTCTACATCAAAAAACACAAAACTATTTTACCCTGCATCTTAAATAATTAGGAAGAGAACAACAACAACAAAAACCCAGAGTAAGTAGAAGGAAGGAAATAATAAAGATTAGAGCAAAAATAAGTGACATAGAGACTAAAAACAAACAAACAAACAAAAATACAAAAGATCGATGAAACCAAGCACTGGTTCTCTGAAAAAATAAACAAGATTAATGAACCTTTAGCCAGATTCATCAAGAAACAAAGAGAGAAGACTGAAACATAAGTCTGGAAATCAGAAAAATTCTAGAAGAAACTATAGGCAGCAAAATATCAGACATCTCTCATAGCAATATTTTTATAGATACATCTCCTAGGGCAAAGAAAAGTAAGGAGAAAATAAACAAATGGGACTACATCAAAATCATAGTTTCTTCACAGCAAAGGAAACTATCAAAAAATTGAAAAGGGGGCCCACTATTCAGGAGAACATATTTTTCAATGATATATCTGATAAACGGTTAATATCCAAAATATATAATCAACTCATATGACTTAACAAAAGAAAGAAAAACAATGGTCAAAGGGCCAAAACCAGTTTGACTCAGTGGATAGAGTGTTGGTCTGCAGACTAAGGGGTTCCAGGTTCGATTCTGGTTAAGGGCATGTACATTGGTTGCGGGCACATCCCAGGTTGGGGGTGTGCAGGAGGCAGCTGGTCGATGTTTCTCTCTCATCAATGGTTCTCTCTGAGAACCCTAAAAGCCCACTGAATTTGAAGCTCAGCCAGAAGCTTTGCATCTTTTTTTATGAACTCAACCGTCAGAAGGACCAACTACTTTCTAAAACAAAGCACAAATACAAGAAAACATCTGCTCTTGCTTTTGAAAATAAAACACATTTCACAGCTGCTTCCTCTTCCCTGACACTCAGAAAAGATGTAAGGATTTCTACCTTAAAGCTCTATCTAGTTTTATTTGAGCCAGCATCAGTCCAAAAACTGACAACAGTTTCAGAATTTAGGTTCCTGGGAGCCCCAGCCAACAATTCTCTCAGAAAGTGGTTACTGCCAAAACCGGTTTGGCTCAATGGATAGCCTGTGGATTCAAGGGTCCCAGGTTCAATTCCGGTCAAGGGCATGTACTTTGGTTGCGGGCACATCCCAGTAGGAGGCATGCAAGAGGCAGCTGATTGGTGATCTTCTCTCATTGATGTTTCTAACTCTCTATCCCTCTCCCTCTCTATAAAAAAAATCAATAAAATGTATATATTTTTTAAAAGGAAGTGGTTGCTGTTGAGTAAGGCTAGACTTCACTAATCCTATCCTACAGTGAATCCTGATTTTAAGTAGTAAAAAGTGTCATCAACAAATTTAAGTGGGGCAAAATAGTACCAATTAGACTGTTGGGGGCATGTGTTTTAGGTCTGAAAAAATATAGATTGCTAGGAAGTGACTATTTGTAATATATACATAGTCTCTGCCAGTCTAGATGAGAGAGAGCATACTCAATTCCACAGGACAACTCTAGTGTCCAAAAAAGGATGATCATAAAATCCCATATAATACAAGGGTAATATGCAAATCAACTGAACAATGGGACAACTGGTTGCTATCATGTGCACTGACCACAAGGGGGTAGATGCTCAACTCAGGAGCTATCCCCTTGTGGTCAATGTGCTTACACCACATGTGTCAAACACAAGGCCCTCGGGCCAAATCCGTCCCGCCAGGCCTTGCAATGTGGCCCGCACCGCGCTGTCATCACTGCACTCCGCTGCGTTTCCATCACAATGACAGTTTATGACTGTTCAGTAAACCATTTGGCCCGCGATTTAGGCTGGATTTTAGATTTTGGCCCCTTCTCTGATTGAGTTCGACACCCCTAGCTTACACGCAGCAGCCCGCTACCACGGCCCAACTCCATGGCAGGGCTAAGGATGTCTGTGGGGAGTAGGCCTAAGCAGTCAGTTGGACATTTCCTGAGGGCTCCTGGACTGCTAAAGGGCTCAGGCCAGGCTGAAGATCCCCCCCATCCCCACAGGGCATGAATATTGTGCACCAGGCCAGCCTCTACTATGACAATAAGCATCTTGTTTGCAAGAATAAGGCTTAGCATACTGTTAAGCCCAAGGTGTTGCTCAGTAAATATCCATGGAATGAAAGAATGAATATTCCTAAGGGACTCAGAGACTTGGTAGTCAAAAAAGCATGGGACCTAAGTTGAAATTCTCAATCCACATCCTTAAACACAATTTGGTTAGTCACTTAAACAATAAGCCTCAGATTTCTAGTTCTACTTTTAATATTAATATAAAATTAAGTGATACCTTATGCCCAGTTTTCACTTAAATAAACAACTCCAAATTGTGGGTGAATTCATGAGATTTTACTGTCTACATATATATTAAAAGCCTAAGCGGCCTTTATGGCCCAACAACTAGAACAACTAGTCAACCGGTTGCTATGATGGGCACTGACCACCAGGGCAGATGCTCAATGCAGGAGCTGCCCCCTGGTGATCAGTGTGCCCCCACAGTGGGAGTGCCACTCAGCTGACCCATCCCTCCCGGTGGCCCATGAGCCCAGCGGCAGCCACTCCCTCCCTAATTTCTGGAGAATGGGCTATACACTGATAGACCAGAGCGCTGGTACAATCCCAACAGTTCCACTGACCTGCTGGAAGTCTGTCTCAGGCACCACAATCGCCTCCCCTCCCTAGATGCTCTGCAAGGAAGAAATGATATAAAAGTAGATGCCAGGTGGCTCCCAACAACTGGAGCGAACATCAGCTGGACAAATCGAGATCTCAGGCTGGCAAGAGAGTTCCACCAACTGCCTAGAGGGCCGATAGTCTCCTGCCCCACACCTCCCTCAAGATAGGTGCCAGACACAGGGCTCACGGTCAGCGAGCACCACTACAGCGGTGTGAGCCTCTCCCAATTGGGACTGACTGGGAACAGGCTGGGATGTGTGAGAGCGGCAGGTGGAGTTTCAGCCCAATCCCTGCAGGCCACACAGAGGAACCCCACCCATGCATGAATTCGTGCACCAGGCCTCTAGTATATATTTAATTTGGAAGCAAATATCTAGGCTTTCTTAGTGAACAGGTACAAATTCAGAAATACCCAAATAGCCATTATAATATCAAAGATAAGCTCTGATGCCTACTAGGCATAAGGGCTTTTCTCATTAATAAAGTTCAATTCCATGATAATCAGAAAATTCCTAATTTAGTTCAGAACACCTCAAAATTGAACCATGGCGTCTATAGAAATTATATTTCAAAGACACACTTCATCTCAAGATAGCAGCATCATCCTGGGGGTTTACAATGATGCCTATCCCCACTAGTTCTTAGGCCCAAGGCCAAAAATTAATTCCACATACAAAAAAAGTCACTGGAAAATGCCCTTTAAAAAACTGTTAAAGAAAAAAACAGCCCAGTCAGCTAGGCATGGAGAACCCAGGCCACAGGTCTCAGTGCCCAGTGTAAGAACTGCATGCCCACGAGGAGTGGAAACACACCCGTACTGCCTGGGAGCTATTGGAGACCAAATGACACTACCAGAAACAGCTAGGGCTGGTGGCCATGTACTTCATGGAATTCTGAAAGTCAAGGGCACCCTGCAACTACTGGAGCCCCAGGCCAAGAGCTGTTTCCCTATGTGAAAGAAAGGCACTGGGGACAGGTCAGGCTTCCCTGACCTAGAGTTCTACACCCAATTTGCTGCCAATGCAAAGAGGTCCTGGACCACCTGCAGGAACAACTAAAGAAAAGCAAAGGTTTCTGAGATTCCTGAGGCTTCAGGAAGGCCGTCCTGAGTTTAGGGGCCTTCAGCTCCAGGACCCACTCCTTTGCCTCTTCAGAGGCTTCAGCAGTATGAGAATCTTGTTGCTTTGGCTGAAAACACAAGTCCCAACAGCCCTGACCACCAACAGCTCACCCGGCTGCTTGCCTGATGAGACTGTCCAGAGGGTCCACACCACTGGACAGAAACATAAGAATGACCAGCACCTCCGGCCTAGACAGTGTACGCCAGGCAAGGGGGCTTACCTCAAGTTGCTGATTCCTATGCCAGGGCTGGCTATTGGTGCTGCCTCCCCCTGAGGAATCTCAGCTCCAAATATTCTTCCTGTTCTCTGATGTTCTTTTCATGGTCAAGGCTCAGCCCCCACTGCACCTGCTGCCTTATGGCACCTTTGTCTGCCAGGCCATTTACTCCAAAGCGTATTTGGCCACTCGGGAGGCCCTTGTGGTGGACTGCTCAGTATGTTCTTTTCTCATGAGAACCTACTGCTTATGTCCACAGACCAGGAGGAACTGTTGTACTGGTACCATAGTCTGACTTTGGCCATCAGCAGCCAGAACTAGAAGAATCTTATGAATTCCAGAACTCATGATACTTCAGGGTTAAGTCAAGGTCTGGAGTACAAACTAAATAAAACACAGAACCCTTCATGGTTTGAGAAGGGTCATTTTGTATTTGCCTGGGACTGCATTACTTGACAGCTCTTAAGAATCAGGAAATCAAGTCTGACCCATTTGAACCTCTGCTGAACCAATCCCTCCAGCACAGAAGAGGGGATTTGGGGCTAATAAACTTGGTGCTGTGTCTGTGGCCAGTCGTTTTTCAAGGATATGGCTTTGCAAAGGTGGCTGTTTTATAGTTTTATTTTCCCACTGTATTTAAGTAAAGTTGTTTTTTGGGTTGTTGTTTTTTTTGTGTGTTTTTTTTTTTGGGGGGGGGGTGAAAAAATAAAAATATATTTTAATGTATAAGCCCAGATATTATCTATCCAAAATTTGTTCTCTAAGGTATATGAGTATTTACAACTATTTATTGCTTGCATGTTGTTCAGGAATATACTTGAAAGTAAAGGAAATAATATGCAAATGATTTTCAGCCATCTGGGATATCTTTAAATATAAGTACTTACACATATGTGCAAGTATACACCATCCACAGAATACACAATGCACTCATGATCTGTGCATATACTTACTCTTTCCCTCTCTCTCTATATATATATGTATATTTGAAAGGCTATCTAGAATATATATATGATTTATCACTTATATGTAAATATGCAATACACACATACAGATCATAGATGGTCTTTCCAAACAGATATAAATATTGTGCGTGCAGGCTGAGAGCATCACATTTCAGGGATGGCTATCACGACATCAGGATCCCAGATTCCTCTTCCACTTTGATCCACATTCAAGGGTAATGATAGCACTCTTTATCTGTCTTAGCTTCGAGTTTCCATTGCATCTCAATTCCATTGGTTATTCAATCTGCAGTCAGTTAAACTACACTCAAGCTAAAGGTATGGGTACATGTGGAAACATCAGGCATCAATCATGGTCATGATTTGATACCCTATACTTTGAAAACTGTATCTTAGCTATATCCACACTTCAATTAGCATAGCTAGAAAGCTCAATGAAAACAAATGATCAAACTGAGTTGGACACCCCTTATAATATCTTAACATATCAAACAACTGTTAAAATGTGTTTAAGAAAAATTTTATCAAGAAGCTTAAAATAAGTGGTGGATCTCATCCAAAACTATCTCAGATACAACCATATTATCAACCACATGACAATCTTTTCATTGAAGGCATATGCGGCATTTGTTGACCTTTCACTTGTAACTCAGAGTTTTGTTTATTCCTCTGAGCAGTGGACCGAAAGCCATGCCTTACATTAAGTAATGACTGAAAACTATTTGACAGGGGCTACACTTGACAGGGTGTATTTCCAAAATAGGAATTTTCCATTTGTATGGCAACAAACAGTCACTGTCGATTCCCTAAACTGGCAAGAGAAAAAATGAGTCTATTTCAGAGTCAAAATTTCAACTGGGCTTTCATTCTGCCAACATCCTCAATTTTCCTAGTATGCCATGAAAGTAGAAATATTTAAGACTCACACAACAATCTGTTTGTGAAGAGGATAAAAGAAAATATATCCTCATTTGAATCCCAAGAATTAGAATATAATCAGTTGGTTGTTGTTTAATGTATCTTAAATGCTACAAAAAAGCATCAACCAAACTGACAATCTCAAAACTGAACTAGAAGTTATAGACCCATGTCCTTGCTGTTATGTAATGCACACAAATACATGGGTACATCTTTAATATAGATAATGAATGTTGAATGTTGCCCTGACAGATCTCAAAGGATACAGATAATTAAATAAAAAGACAAGAATGTGTAGTACAAGTTTTACTATCTTCTGTGTCATCAATTATGAACATCACCAACTCAAGCTAATATTCATAAAAGCCTCTTTTGACCCAACTGGTTATTCCTGCCTAATGCTCTTTTCCCTTCCCTTTTAACAAAAACCTCCAATATACTCTATGATAGCCATTATTTTCTTCCCTTGTGCTTTACTGAATTTTAAAATAAAAGTTTTTTTTTCTCTTTGTTTTTCCCCCTCTTACTTAAAGTCAGTACATGTCTTCTTAGGAACAGTGCTAATTGTCTCTACTCACCTTTACCCTTCTCAACCCAGGGGTAGATATTTCTAGTGGAGACTAACCTCATCTTAAATGATACTGTTCTTCCCAGGGTTTCCTGCTAACCTCTCCAACAGGTCTTAAATAAGCATACCCTCATTAGAAGGCTCATGTTTCAGATCCCAAAGGAACACAAAGGTCTAAAGATCAAATGTGGCACTAGAATCCACTCTGGTGAATATTCTTTTAAGAATCAAAAGGCAAAGCACACAGGATCCACCCAGAAACATCCTACCTGGAGTGCAGGTGCAGCATCTGTTTCAAGAACTTCTTGGGGAATTCCAGGTTGCAGGATGGCAGTGAACACTACAAGATGTTTTGGACCCCTCAACTTCACTTGCAAGTTTAGTGTAGACATAGCCTTAAAGACTTGGCTTTTTCTTGCTTGTGTTAATTTTTAAAAAATAGATTCCACTGTCGGTCTACTTGCCCAACCTTTTGGTAGGTTACCTGTACCCAAATTCTACCTACCACCCCCCACCCGGTGTTTGCAGTCCCCAATCCAATGGCCCATCTCTGATCTGGTCCTTCTGTGGAATCTTAACTGTCTGTTATCTCTGCAGCATCTTCTAGGCAGCAGCTCATCAGCAATTCAAATGTAACTTGACCAAGATTGGTGTCTAAGACTTAGCAGGACTCCCCCCACCCCCCTTCCAGGCTTGTCATCTGACTCCTGCCTTCTAGCATCTTTCTCTAACTCCATTCTCATTGATTTGCCCCTTCTGGACACAGGGTTCAGGCATGTGTGACACTTGTTGACCTTGCTTTCAATATTATTGAAGATGTATTTTCCTAAAGGGTTTGACAACATTCTTAATAAATACCTCACCATTCTTTGGGATCCGATAAAAGAAAAAGAGTCCACTTTTATGATTCTTTGGGGTATATTAGCTCCCTAGTGAAACTAAGTCAGTGCAATGCTATGGTTAATGGCCAGGCTGAAATAACGTTTCTATTCTTCGGTTTATTATGTGTGTTGCTGCCCAACTGCATTGAACAAGAGAAAAAGCACTTGACCCTGCAGTAGAAAGAGGGCAATTTGTGCCTCACATTTTCATTCAATACTTATAAATATAACTGAGGTTACCAAACAATATTCTATTACACAGTAAGACTTGATTTCCTCCCAGTTTTATTGCGATGTAAATGACATAACATTGTTCAAGTTTCAGATGTACAAGACAATGATTTGATATATGTATATATTGCAAAATGATTGCCACAAGTTTAGTTATCATCCCTCACCTCACAGTTAAACACTTTTCCTTGTGATGAAAGCTTTTAAGATCTTCTCTTAGCAACTTTTAAATACAATACAGTATTGTTTACTACTAGTATATCACCATGTTGTACATTATTATCTCCAGAACTTATCTACCCTACAACTGAAATTCTGTATCTAATTTTCCCACCCCGCACAAGACAACTTTAAGCAGAGAGTGTTTAAGTCCCTTGGCTATTATATTCCAAAGAAGGAACACCCACAGAGTCTAGTAAACAGAGAGCTCTAGCATCTCAAGCAACAGCTTAGCAGGAGTAAAATAAGTAGAATATGTATAGAATTGGGGTATTGTGGCTTTTGATGATTCAAAATATGTCTATTCTTGTTAAGTCCTATGAAGACAATGACATTCCAGGAAGGCTTTCAGGAAGGGATGGGACAGTTGTTTTTGTGAATCTAGATCACAAGTGTGTAGGCAGTCTAATAAAGGGGAAAAAACAATAAATGACCAACTGATAGACAACTGATTCTTATTTCTTAGATTAATTCATTTGAATTTTCAGGACAACTGGGTTCACTTTGTTATTTTTTAAATTATATTTTTGTGGTTTTATTTTATTTATTTTAATTGTATTAATCTTTATTGTTGAAAGCATTACATATGTCCCCCTTTTTCCCCCATTGACACCTTCTAAACTGCCCTTACCTCCCACCCCAGGCCTTCACCACCCTATTGTCTGTGTCCATGGGTCATACACACACACACACACACACACACACACACACACACACACACGGCCTGGTGCATGAAATTCATGCACTGGGGAGGGGTCCCTCAGCCCAGCCTGCCACCTCAGCCCTCAGGGGATGTCCTAAGGATGGCTTAAGCCCACTTACCATTAGGAGTGGACCTAAGCCAGAGTCTGGCTTCCCTTTGCTTAAGGTGACTGGGCTGATCAGGGAAAGGCGCCAGCCCCATCACCCCACTGCTGCAGCCACTGCCAGTCACTGCAGCTGCCAAGGTATTTTCATCAACACGGACTCCAGTCCCTTCTCCATGAAAAATGACAACTTTCTTTAGGCATTTTCTAGATGTATCTTTCATAGGATATGACATTTCTTTTTCTTTTTTTCAAATATATTTCATTGACCTTTTACAGAGAGGAAGGGAGAGGGATAGAGAGTTAGAAACATCGATGAGAGAGAAACATTGATCAGCTGCCTCCTGCACACTCCCTACTGGGTATGTGCCCGCAAGCAAGGTACATGCCCTTGACCGAAATCGAATCTGGGACCCTTGAGTCTGCAGGCCGATACTCTATCCAATGAGCCAAACTAGTTAGGGCAGATACAACACTTCTTTCTTTCTTTCTCTTTTTATCCTTACCTGAGGATATGTTTTCCATTGATGCTTTCCCCTTCCCTCCAATTCCAAGTCTAAAGCCTCAGCCCCTTCCCAAGTCTAAAGCCTCCGCCCCAGGCTTTAGGCTTGAGAAGGGGACACCAGCCCATCAGATTTCAGGCTCGGCCCCTTCCCAAGCTTAAAGCTTCTGCCTGATGAGTTTCCTCCCACCACCCCCACCTCTCCATCTCCCCACCTCTCCCACTGAAGCATCCCACCTCGCCCTCGGCCACCTCTGCCACCATCTCCACCACTGCTGTGGGCCTCACCCCGCATGCCCAACCCGCTGTGTCCACCAATGCCGCCACCTCTGTGGTTGAGGGTGCAGCCACTGCTGCTCACCTGGCTCCACCGCTCCCTGCACACACTGGCCCACAGCCACCTTGCTTTCCACTTTCCCTCCCTCTTCCTTCTATGCTGTCTTCAGTCTTCACTCCTCCCTCCATCCATGTATACAAATTAATCACCATCTTTGTTGGGTTAATTTGCATGTTCACTCTGATTGGCTGGTGGGCATGTTTGGTGAAAATTAAAACAAAATGAGGTCTTATCTCACACCTGTCAGAATGGCTACCATCAACAAATGACAAGTGCTGGCAAGGATGTGGAGAAAAGGGAACCCTGGTACTCTGCTGGTGGGAATGCAGACTGGTGCAACTGTTATGGAAAACAGTATGGAGTTTCCTCAAAAAATTAAACATGGAACTCCCATTTGACCCAGTGATCCCACTTCTAGAAATATATCCTAAGAAACCCGAAATACTAATCAGAAAGAATGTATGCACCCCTATGTTCATAGCAGCACAGTTTATAATAGCTAAGATCTGGAAACAGCCCAAATGCCAGTCAGTAGATGAGTGTAAATGTAGGACATTTACACTTTGGAATACTGTGCAGCAGTAAAAAAAAGAATTTCTTACCCTTTAAAACAGCATGGAGGGACCTGGAGAGTATCATGCTAAGTGAAATATTGTAAGGTAGTCAGAGAAAGTATCACATAATTTCACTCTTATGTGGAATTTAAGTAACAAAATAAACTGATGAACAAAGTGGACCCAGAGACATGGAAGCATGGAACTGAGTGTGGAATCTCAGCGGAAAGGCGGGGGAGACTTGGTGGGTGAGAGGTAATCAACCAAAGGCCTCGTATGCATATAAGCATGACCCCATGGACACAGACAATGGGGCAGTGAGGGCCTGGGGAGGGAGGTGGGAGCAGGATCCAAGAGGGTCAATGAGGGAGAAATGGGACATATGTAATATCTTCAATAATAACAAATTATTAAAAATATATATTCCAACCCAAAGCATTTTTAAAGCATTCATGATAGTTCAGAGACCTTTATAAAATATTTAGGCCAGGGCTCCATGGTTTCCACTGTCCATATTTCATCATCATCCCAGGCTAAGACAAAAGTGCTCATAAGAAAGAGCTACATTACTTGTGAGGTTCTGAGTTTATTTTTATAACAAAAGCCTTCTACATGGTAGGCATAGCTTCTGCTTATCACTCACAACATACCTATGAGGCATACATTCAAATCTCCATTTTACAGAAGTGAAAGCTAAGCACCTGTTAACATTAATAGGAATGGAGCCACTTTAAAACTGAGCAGGAGCTGACTTTGCAGATGAACTGCTCTGCATGATTATGTCTCAAACGTTAGAATATTAAAACGGTGCAAAATAACATTTGAAATAGACCCTTAGCAACCTTGTTTCCAAAAAATCTGTTTTCAGAAACAAGAAATCAGTTATTATGACTACTGGACTAATGACTATTGAACTGGAAATGTAGAACTAATATTACTATGTTAGTTTATCTGCACTGAAATGCCTAGGTAAAATATCTGGATAAAGAACTTAAGAAGGCATAGTAAGTGTCTGGTTGTACTGGTATAAAATCCATTCTTAATACTCTTCTCAGTAAGTTACTGGAGGTTTCAGGGACTGATACTCAAAATGCAGGACCATAAAGACAGGCTAGGTCTATTCATCTCTCTAGCAACCAAATTCTGGCTACATAGTGGCTCATTAGATTATGAATTGGGGAAATACAAGGAGAAACTCAAATCAGTCTATTTGTGAGAACCTCTAGTTGAAGATGGAGGGGGAGGTGATTTAAACTATCATGAATTTTGATTATTAGCTGTGAGTTTAATTCTCTATCATCTCAGCTCCCAGGGGAAGCAATGTTTAAGAGCCAGCTGTAGAAATAAAAATATGATGGGGAGAATGGCAGCATTCTGAATGTCAGCTTTTGACTGGCAGATGGCCTTGATTTTAAGAGGCCAGTTGGCAAGGTTGTGTCTCCTGACAGTCATCTATCAGGAGATGAAAGGTGGAAAAAGCTCCTGCGCACTTCCACATCAGAACCACCAGGATTGCTCTGAGATGCACAGATCATGAAATAGAGACAGGCTTATGATGATAAAAACCAAGAAAATAAAACTAAGGTAGAGAAGCTGTTTAATGTGCTATTAATGTCTGTAAGTGTCCAAACTGAATTCTATTGTTGAATTTGTTTCTATTGTCTGGAAAAACATACAAGTAAAAGAAAATCCCAGTGAGGAATTCTGTCACAACTGGTTTCTGAATAAAAGAATAAAAGCCCTACAATTATCTTCTTTAGTGCTGGTTCAGGATTGTTATTATTTTCATTTTACTTGTAACAAATGAAAAATAAGTGGACATAGGATTTCAACTTTGCAAATCACTTTAGACTTTTGCCAAAGCACAAACCACCCCATTAAGTGCTGTTATTATTGTGTATGTTTTATGCTTTGGGCTGATCACACAATGATCTAACATTTGCATTTCAATGCCCCAAATATCTGCTCATATCCCTCAATGCTATGGAGTAGAATCTGAGCACTCATGTGACACAGTCCATATTCCTATCAACACCTTACATATGTTAGATAAGTTTTCATTAGCCATCTCCTTTCTCATTCTGTCATTTTTTTCTTTTACAATTGTTTTATTTTTATTTCATTAATTAAATAATTTCAGTTTTCTATATTCTGTCTTTCTTTTTATAAAATGACATACTCAGAAAAATCCTCACTGCTTTCAGACCTGGAATAAATACATTACTTTGCTTGGTTTCCCTCCCTCTCTCCCTTCTTTTTCTTCTTTTTATTTTTTTATTCTTTATTAAGACTACTGTTTCAGAGCAGTTGAAGGGAAGGGAGAGAGATTTCCCATACATCTCCTGCACCCACACATGCATAGCCTCTGACTATCAACATTCCCCACCACAGTGGTACATTTGTTACAGTTGATGAACCTACGCTGACATGTCATCATCACCCAAAGTCCATAGTTTACATTAGGGTTCACTCTTGGTGTTGTATATCTGAGTTTGGACATTCTAGTATTTCGTTTTGTTCTCCAACATTGAACACTGTGGCTTATCTGAAGTTTAATACAATATTTGGTTATAATCAAAATATAAGTTATTCTTTTCTTTACTGTTTTTTCTTCATATTGTTATTCTATTGTTTTAGCAAGCTGCATTAAGTAATTGATCATTTCTTCAAGGTTGCATTATTTATTTGTATGTTTAAATTAAGTTCACTAAATAATCTAAATCTGGAATTTATATACTATTATTTTTAATCCAATACCATAAAATTTTAATAATGGGGTCACTTGTAATAGATTTTTTAAAATTTTCTTAAGACAAGTTTATCTTCCATGACTTTATTTGTTAAAATTTCAGTTTGTATTTCTTGCTTCTTCATTCTAGGTGATTTAACTATCAAATTATAAAGTATTTTGTGAGGACTTTTATTCATAATTAATAACAATCTTTAAACCAGGAAAGGTGGGAACCAAGAAAGGTGGGAATTCCACTCAAATTATATTTTTAATTTAGCAGAGAGTTATTAAGCTCCTACAATTTGCCAGCACCTTTCTAAGCTCTAGGGCTTAAAATGTAAGCAAGGGTATACCTCTCTCCACTCTACTTCCAAAAGAGTAAAATTCAGATTCATAAAGGTTAAAGCTCAAATAGAATGAAAATACCGAGAGCAGCTCCAGGAAGGCTATCCCTTAACTCTCTCCCTCCCATTATGGGGTCTTATAATGGCTCCAGGAAGCAAAGGACTCATGAATGTTTCTGATACTGAGAAATACCAGAAAGGACTCATGTAGATATAATGTCCATTACATATTTTGAATAATTCAGATATTTTCACATATTATTTCATTTGACAGCATATACCAATTTTTACATGGGCCTAATTTGTATACAGAATCAGAGGTTAAAAGGCCCCTATATTCATAACAGCACAATTTACAATAACTAAGATCTGGAAACAGCCCAAGTGCCCATAGTAAATGAGCGGAGAAAAAAGCTGTGGTACATTTACACCACGGAATACTATGCAGCAGTGAAAAAAGAAGGACCTCTTACTCTTTGAGACAATATGGAAGGACCTGGAGAGTAGTATGTTAAGTAAAAGAAGCCAATCAGAGAAAGACAGGTATCATATGATTGCACTTATATGTGGAATTTAATGATCAAAATAAACTTATGAACAAAATATATTCAGAGATACAGAAACATGGAACAAACTGTTGAATCTAAGGTGGGGGTGGGTGGGTGGATAGGTGGGAAGAGATCAACCAAAGAACTTCTATGCACATATGAATAACCCATGGACACAGACAATAGGGTGGTGAAGTCGTGGGGTGGAGGTTGTGGGTATGCTAGAATGGAACAATGTGTGTGTCGGGGGGAGGGGGGAAGGGGGAAGCGGACATTATGTAATAGTCTCAACAATAATTATTTGAAGAAGAAGGAGGAGGAGGAGGAGGAGGAGGAGGAGGAGGAGGAGGAGGAGGAGGAGGAGAAGAAGAAGAAAGGCCACAGAAGCCTGGATTGTAAAACATATATTAGGTTAAGAAATATGCTTCACTGAACATATTCTAATCACCCAAGGACTGATATGACAAACATGAACTCTAGGTCAGCAACATAAACTAGGCAGAAATGCTTTCATTGGCAAATTTAGGCTAGTGTTGCTGCTCTAATTAGAGTTATGACGTCAGTTTGGAAACACAATGGGTGAGCAGCTGTGCTCCAGTGAAAGCATTCCTACAATTTTCATCAACATAGATAAGCTCCTACACAATGCAAAGATGTGTGCAAAGTCAGAGTAGAAGGAATGGTAAGCAAAGGGCAATCTCGGAATTTTCAGTGTGAAGGAATTACCTTCTTAGATTATTTTTTTTTTTTTATTGTCTAAAGTTTTACATATTTCTCCTTTTTTCCCCCCGACAGACTCCCTCCCTAGACATTTCTACCCCTGGCACCCCAGTGTCTGTGTCCATTGATTATGCTAATATGCATGCATATAAGTCCTTTGGTTGCTCTCTACCCCCACCTTCTTAGATTATTAGATTGACCTCCTGCTTATGCTTTCATTATTATTGATGTGAACAGTCAAAATTCTAAGGAAAAGTCATAGACTTTAAAGATGTCATCATCATTACCAAACCACATAAAGAAAAGTTACAAGGCAACATTTTATTTCATTTACTTTGTTGTGAATCTAACACTCCTAGTCTCATACACTCCTGCCACTCATCATTAAAAATAATGCCCTGAGTCTCACCCCATGCCTATCCCACTCATCATCACCCTCCATCAGCATCCTCAAAAAGAACATGTGTTAGTACAGGTACATTTAAAACATACTTTGCCTAAACCTTTCATCAGCACACTCACTGTTAAATGCTTTCATATAACACTGACCAGTACCATTTCTTTATGTGTATGTATATCATCTCATCATCTGATCAATACTGACATGAAGTTAAGAAAAGTATGTTTCATGTTATTTTGAGTAACTCATATTTAGAAATCTACTCCTGAGCACAACAAATGCCACACACAATTCACTTGCAACTCCCATTTTACTCTGAGAAACAACCTTTTAAAAAGTTGCCTTTAACTTTCATGTTCCCTGACTTTTTTTGATATTCCAAATCCACTGTGAATAAGGAATTACCCCCAAGATATAATTACCTTGTAGATTTCAAATTCTACAGCTAAAGATGTATTTGCTTAAGGGCTTATTTATATTTTTAAAGACTTCAGTGTTTTGTCTTCTTTTCACCCTGGGTGGTTCATCTTTCATCTGTGGAGTATGTAGCTTCTTATCTTTTCTTCTTCTGAAGATGAACAGTAAACACCTGACTGTTCCAGCAAAGCTTCACTGTGAGCACTGGCTGGACCATCTGGCACCGTGGCTCAGATTTAATTACTGGTTACTGGATGAGTACCATGTGTCAGACCCTGAGTGAGGCATTTCTGCACAATTGGCTGAATACTCCATGTGTACATGGGCCTAATTCATTAGGTGACTATTTAACAAATTCCCATGTTACCATGTTTTTTATCTTCTAAATTCTGATGTTTTGACATCTTGGGGTCTTGATGACTCTAGAGGGATTACTCTTCACAGGGTGAGCAAATTCCTATAGATAAACATCTTTCCTTCCAGTATGCCTTTCCTATGCAAACCAACCAATACTGAGTCCAAACTCCCAATCACCTCCTTAACTGGTTTTCACACTCAGGGCCACTATCTTCCTGCCCTAACCACCTCACAACCAGGCACAAAACATCTAGGAACTTCCTTATGTCCCAGAACCTCTGAAATTATTCCAAATAGCCAATTCTAAACCTGTTTACCTTGCCTCCAATAAAGTCTCTTGTCCACATTTTCCTTATTCCCTCTGACTCCACTGCTTCCCTGCTTCCCATGGAATGTGAGTATAATACATTTCTTCTTTCATGGCAGTAATATCTATATCTGAATGTCTTAACATACCTGATTAAAACAAATCACCCCACATAATCACAGAACTAGCAACTAAGATAATCCTGTTTTTCTTTCATTCTATCCTCTGTGTTTAGAAGAAAAATTTAACTTTTCTTTTTCTCATTTGTCATTTGTCTAATCCATGTTAACAATACTTAATAAAAGTAAGTATATGTAAGTTCCTTTGGAGCAGTGGTTCTCAACCTTTCTGATGCTGCGACCCTTTAATACAATTCCTCATGTTGTGGTGACCCCCCAAACCATAAAATTATTTTTGTTGCTATTTTATAACTGTAATTTTGCTACTGTTAATGAATCGTAATGTAAATATCTGTGTCTTCCGATGGTCTTAGGCCCACAGGTTGAAAACCGCAGCTGTAGAGCCTAAGAACATTGGAAAACATAGACATTTACATTGCGATTCATAACAGTAGCAAAATTATAGTTATGAAGCAACAATGAAAATAAATTTATGGTTGGGGGTCACCACAACATGAGGAACTGTATTAAAGGGTCACAGCATTAGAAAGATTGAGAACCATTGCTTTAGCATATAAACCCAAAGATTTAATTAATCATTGTTTTCTCCTAAGGTGTGAACAAGCCATCTCTGATCTATCTGCCAAGTCCCTTCACAGCACCCACTACCCTGCCATACTACTTCACCCATACATAGGGAGAGTCAGGAGCAACCCTCTGCCCACATCATTCGTCCTCCCCCTGAGCCAGCAAACTAGATGAATCTTAGAAACCCATCAGTGACCTCTGTCACATGTGTGTTTCACAGGTTCTATATTTTACTGGTCTAGAATCTGGATGTGTTATTATAGGTCCAACTAATCATGTTCATAGGCTGTGGAATAATTTGGTCAATGCTAACTTGCTTCAGTCCTCAGAACTGCTTTAGAGCTCACTGCTATGTTACACTTCCCTGCCATTCCTTTTGCTGGCATCCTTACCAGGCTTGCTGCCCTTGTCCTAGAAATGGACTTTGCCTGACCAGAGAACAATAAATAAGCAAAGGCAATGACAGATGGAAATATGAATTGCTTACCCATCAAAATTTTCTCTATCTTTTAAGTTTCTTTCTTTGTCAAATGTCAAAATATAAAAGATAGGCTTTGGGGAAGGTTAAAAAGTGGACTACAAGGCAAGGCCATTAAGTAGATATAAATGTTCTTGGAGGTGTGCATCTAGACAAGGCTACAAGCACTGAGTTTCTGTTTCAAAGGGACCTACTGAAGTAAAGAGTTAATTCTGGTATGTATCAAATACACAGACCACTGTTAAAGTGCCATGTCATAATATTAATATAACTGGCAACATTTTCTTTCTTTTTGTATAAAATAAAAATAATGCTATGTTTTACAACTGATGGTATTAAGATTTGATGATCATGGAAATAAAGATGGTTGGCTAGTTAATTTAGAAGTTTTATAAATAGAAGAGAATAATAGTGGAAGTTTGTTGATACAGGACAGTTTTAAGTTAACGAGGTATTTGAATGAACCCAACCTTAATCAAACTGTGCAATAGCAATAATTTGGTAGAGTTTTGTAAATCACTAGTCATTTTAAAGATACGTACTTCACTCTATCCCAACCATGTTTCTAATACACTTTTTACCCTTATGTAAGAATGTGACAATGAGCACACCTCACACTCTACTCTCCCGGCTTTAATTAGTGCTGCTCCAGTGTGGGGGCGTTTAGAGATGTTGGAGGGGAGATACTGGGACTGCCTTCTAAACTGAATCCCAAATACTATTATGGGGGATTGAGTGAAATAATTAGATAGGAGAGTCCACTTAAAATCCCAAAGCATACATACAGGACTTTGATATTCTTAGCACTAGAGTAATATTAGTGAAATGCCACCCACAGGAATATGTTTCCAAGCAGCATATGGTCACAGCTCAAAAAATGCATTTATTCTTTTTAGGCTTATTACTGCCCACCATTTTGGAACCAGAGAGAGTTATAAACTGTACCAAGGATGACAACACACACACACACATACACACACACCTAGGAAAGGGAAATATTAAAACAACAGCTGTAGATTATAGTAGCAGACACAATTACTTTTAAGCACAGCTTCAAAACTTACTGTGTCATAATTGTGAAATCATTGTTGTTTTCTGTTGGTTTGTTTGTTTGTTTTGTTTTGTTTATATTGTTCAGCCAACTGACAACTACCTAAGTGTAAAAGCAAGTAATCAAATCAGAAATAGGTGTGTGGTCACATACATCACAAGAGAACATGTGAAAGGGCTTGTATATGGTGAGCACATATCTTCAATAGTGTTGACAACAGGCTGGCCTCTGTCAGGAATTCTCTGACAGTGGTACACCAGCATGAGCTGAAGGGGATGTATTGCTGCTAACTGAGGGTATACACGTTCAGACCCAAATAGATTTGATGACCGTGAGGGTAGAGACTGCTCTATGTTTGCTAATGAGGGAAAAACTCTCTTACCTGTCTTTGGAATAAATTTACCTGAAAGGGCAAGGAGCTTATGTCTGGAGCTGTCCATCTGATTTACATGCTGAGGACTGAGGATGGAGGAGTGTCTGGAAGTCCCTTGGTGAGTTGCCACCTCTTGGTGAATAAAACACCTCTGGGCACAGGCATACAATGATGGGTTTCCAGAAAGAGAAGATGTTCTATAAAGGGGTCTGGTTGAGGATGCCAGCAGGCAGTCTATGTTGTCATATTTGGATTTTCTACAATAACACATATTAGTATCTCTCAAGAGGGGCTGGGAGACAGCAAACAGTGCATACAAGTTCAAATCCCACCATTGTCACTTACTTAGGAAAATTACATAAACTCTTTAAACTCTAAAACAGAAGAATTAATAATACCTCATCAGAGATTGTAAGAATTAAAATAATAATATATGTAAAACACCTAGTAGTATATCTGGCACATAGAATGTGCTCAATATAAGAACATTGTTCTGTCACTACTGACTAAGGAAGTTTCCTTCTGTTTATGATGTAAATGTTCTTACAGATATGATGTTACCGGGTGTGGGGATAAATCATATGGACCACAAAACATGCTGATGCCCATGGCAAAGTTCACAACAGGGCACACAAGGTCTCCAGAGCACAGAAGTTAGTATTATGAAAGTCTTACGGTATGACTGTATCGTGGTAAGAAATAAAGTAATTGAGAATCCACATGTGATCAGAATAGCATCAGAATGATTAGAATTAGATAGTAGTCAACATATATTTGTTGAGAACTGGTAATTTCAAGTCCATGCAAAACCCACTTTACTACCACTACCTTGCGCTACTTTATGTTCCTATAATCGTGTGTAAAACTCATTTCTGGCTCTAATTATTTCTCTACCTTAGACAAAGTTTTGTAAAGCAAATGATCACTACCTATAACCCATCTAGTTTTGAAGGCTGAAACTTTCTCCTGTCTTCAAGTGGATGCACATGCTCTGCATTCTCTGTTTCCACGTGTTACCCTGAGAGCTGGGCCACAACTTCCCTCCCTTTCCTGTGCTCCACAGCAGCCAGCGCTCAGGGAAAGCCTGTTCCAAGTCGTGGCAATAAGAAAATATTCAAGGCATGACAAAGTAATCACTGGCACCTTGGGCATTCTAGTGATTTGGTGCTTTAATTAGAAGGTAAAGTAAATAGACAATTTTTTTTTTTATTTTAAGCTGAGCGTACAGACCTTGGTAGAGCCCATTCTAGGAGGGGAGAACTTGACTACTTGATGCACTGACTTCAAGCAAAAGTCATAGTGGTTCCCAGGGAGGTTCCTACAGACGAATTTCCTCAAGAATAGCCTGTCAGGAATGCTGCTCTGATCGGAAAGCGGCATGGGCTCCTGCATGCCCTCATTCAGGGCACAGGCACCCGGCAGGAACGGGATCTGCCTCTATTAAAGGCGCGGGCCTTGGGGAAGCCAGTCTGGCTCCTGGAGTCTCAGCATCAAACTTTCTCCAGAAACAAAAGCTCTTTCAGACCACTTGGAGGCAGAGGCAGATGGAGGATTGGGATGCCACCAGCTGCCGGCCAAACACAGCACCGCCCCCTGGGCTCCCCTCCCTCTTCCTCACTGGGACCCGCCTGGCAGCGCGGCCCCGCCCCGGCCCCGCCCTCCCCACCGCCACCCGCGGAGCCAGCCCCTCCCGGTTCCAAGCCCCGCGCCGCACGGAGCCTAGAGGAGGGCGCGCCGGTGCCCCGGCCGAGGAGCGAACGGGGCCACTACCTTAGGGAGAGGCCAGGGCTCCCGCGCCCGAGGAGTGCCGCAGCATCGCCGGGTCGCCGCCGCCGCCGCTGCCGCCTCAGCCTCTCGCTCACCACGCTGCACTCAGCTGCCTGCGCCCGGGCTCGGCTGCCCGGCAACCTCCACTGTCAAGTGTAGCCCCGCCTCTTCTGCGCCGGGATTGGCTGTCGGCGTCGTTGTCTCGCCCTCGCGCCGCGCCCTCCGGCTCCCATGCGCGCGCCGCCTAGGAGGGTCCCAGCTAGGTGACGCTTCCTGTGGGCGTAGCGCTGAGGCTTGGTTCCCAGCTCTGCCCGGTCCCACTCCTGGGCCAAAAGAAAAGAAAAGGGGAGAGGAAGCACAGAAACGGAGAACACAGCTTCTCTGGGGGAGCTCAGCGGCAGCAGCTCTGCCCTGGAATCTGAATTCTATAGACACATTTGTTAAGAGAGCCCAGGGAAGGTTGACGAGGGTGGGGTGTTGGAAGTGTAGCCACAGGGTGTTTTGCTTTTGCTGCTTGGTTTTCCTTATTTGTTTGTTAGGAGAGGAAGAGGTGGAAGGGAGAAGAAAAGGGAGGGAGCTCATTAATTTTGATTTTGAAGATCTATTTTTTTTTTAAGTTTGTCAATCACAGTTGGCATTCAAAATTATATTAGTTTCAGGTAAACAGCATATACAGCATAGTAGTTAGGCAATCATATAATTTACAAAGTGATTCCCCCCATAAGTTTAGTATCCCATAAGTATAATCATACACAGTTATTACAATTATTGACAATAATTGTCCTTCTGTTGTATTTTATATTGGCATGACTATTTTGTGATTACCAATCTGTACTTAATCTTTTCACCTTTTTCACTCAGACCTCCAACTCCTCCTCCCATCTGACAACTATTAGTCTGTTCTCTTCCTATGAGCCAGTTTCTGTTTTGTTTGTTTATTTATTTTGTTCTTTAGATTGGTATCCTAACCTGAAGGTTCCCTTACACACAGTGTACACTTCTTTATTTTATGAAGTAAGTAAATTCAGTTCAACATGTATCCAGGATCACAAGTCAGGAGGTTGATTCTATGCTAATATAAGAAATCAAATCTATCTCGGATTTTTTTAATTTCAGTCATGGGAGAGATGATTCTAATACTCGATGCTTTGTGTACATGTAATGAAATTAATTAAAAATCCAAAGAAACAAGAAGTAGGTTAGTGATTACCTTTTCTATGAGAGACTGCTAATGGGTAGGGGTTCCTTTTGGGGTGATGAGAATGTTCTGCAATTTGATGGTGGTGATGGATGTACAACTCAATATATACTAAAAGCCACTGAATTGTACACTTTAACTGAGTGACTTTATGGTACGTGACTTGTATCTGAAAGCACTTTCGGAAATATTGCGAGTGAGATCGCTTTGGGGAAACTCACTTAAACACACAGTTGCACTAAATCACAATTCTATTCTTTGTTGTCAGAAAATTATGTGCACACACCCCTTCATTCATGCATTCATTCATTCATAAGCCATGTTCATCTTTATCAGATACTCTGAAGGGATACAAAGATTAATAATATATGATCTGTTGTCAGACTATTGAGGGAACAGGCATTATAATACAATAAGGTGTCTGGTACTGCAAGGGAGTTGAGCTAAGTGCCATGTTTAGATTACTAATGTTGGAAGTGCAGTCTTTGGATCCTGCTGGAATAAGAATTTCTGGAGGTCCCCATGGGAGGGTAAGATACTATAGAAAGTTTTATTTCTGTGGAATTACACCTTTGAATTTCCAGCATTCTCTTTACCTTTGTCCTGCTAAGGAAGAAGTCCCAGTTTGTTTTCAACAGAGCTAGAATCAAAGCTGGTGTCCAGAATTTTTGCTCCACGTTAGGGCATAGTCCAATCTAGCATCGAGCTAGCTTAGTTTGTGTTTCCTGCTGCACTGTGCGTGGGGTCCACAGGGCCACATGGCTATGGAGGGAACAGGGCAGGAGCAAAGCCAAAGGAACCAGAGAGCCAAGACAGAGGGTGCCAAGAGCCAAGAGAATGGCTTCTCTGCCAGGGGATTCTGTATTCCCAAATTTCTGTGGGTTTGCAATAGCTCTGCTCACTCTGGCCAATGGTTTCTGTTCCCAGGTTAAACTGACGGGCAATTACCTTTTCTATGTACCTTCCCCCATTCACTGCACATGACTCTGTCTCCCCTTTGTGCAGTCCTTTCCCACACTAATCTGCAGGAAGTAGGCTGGTGGGTCCCTGTAGTGTGCAAAATAGCTTCCTGGTGAAGCTATTATAGGCCTTCAGTTTATGTTCAGATACTAGGCCTTCCCTTTGCTCCTTTCCTATCTATCTATCTATCTATCTATCTACCTACCTACCTACCTATCTATCATCTATCTATTATCTATCTATAAAATAGAGGAATATGCAAATTATCCAGGACACCATCACATCACAACTTTTCACAGGGTGGGTGGGGCTGCTGGCTGCTGGGTGCAACTCCAGCTCTAGAGCAGATTTCGTCCTGCCCAGGCACACTCCCCCATGGCCTCGCAGCTGAATCCTGACAACCTGGGGTTTACTAAACTTTACTGGAGCTGCTCCCCACAGCCTCACCCCCTGCCCCAAGACCGCACTGCTTGCAACAGAGCACCCCAGCAGCCTCCTGACAGGCAGGCAGCCAGGGAGAGCAGAGAGGGGCAGGGGCTGCAGGGAGCCAGGTTCCCAGGGGTCTGAGGAGAGTACCTGACAGGAGCCCGGACTGCAAAAAAAGGAAGAGGAGACAGCCATGGGGAGCTCTTCCAATCCCCCTGAATGGACACCCTACCCCAGACCCTGCCCCCCCGGGGGGGACCGGGAGGCTGACCAGACATGAGGACCCATCAGCATTCCCCAGGCACCTGCCTCTTGAAGAAGTGGCATGGCTCGCTCCAGGCTCCTGAGGGCACCACAGCTGGCTCCCGTCTCCCATAGAAGCGGCCTGGCTCCCTCCAGCCAACTCCTGCAGAAGCAGCATGGCTCCTGCCAACTACCACAGGCAGCTGCACACTGGGCCACTAGTTGGTAACAACTAGGTAATTACAATGGTATCACTAATAACTGAGGAAGAATTGTGGCATCAGTCATGAGGGACTGGAGTGCAGTGTTTGCTCTATTAGAAATGGCTGATGTGGCCCATTATAAGAGGTATGACAGGAAGTAAAGCTGGACAATTACTCACAGGACAAAATTCACTGTAGGTTAGAGCTCAGTTTAAAAGAGTCTTGAACATTTAAATTGTTCTGGCTTTTTCCCCATCCCTGGTATAATGCGTGATTTTGGTTTTGAATGGTCTCAATCTAATCCCAGTTTCTTCATCTAGTAAAAGCACAATAGTACCATTAACTGACTTTATACAAAGTGCTTTCCTGAATTCTCTTCTCCTCAGAAGCTGAGCAGCTGAGGGAATGCGCTTAAGGCCTGTGGCATCTAAGTGATGGAGCTGGAACAGACCTCATTTTCTGGCTCTGAGTTCCATGTTCTTGACATTATCAGCCATTTTTGAGTCATGAAGCTTCCTTAGAAGCAGCAAATGAAACCTGTTTTCCCACTTAGAGTTGATCTTTTTGATTGGGAAGTAAGAATATTACAGGCCCTAAAGGAACCTCTCCTCCGTCCCCTGCTGCTCGCCCCCCCCCCCCCCCCCCCCCCCACACACACACACAGCTACTGATCTCCTTAACTCCTCACCTGGAAGCTACACATATTATCAGTACGCAATTGTCAGCATACCTGTAGCACTGTCCTTTCCTTTCACCTTTCCTTTCATTCCTCATGAGATCATGAACACATTTTGAAAGCAGGCCCTGTGCCTTGTTAATTTCCTTACTTCCCTTCCCCCATCTTGTATCTTCATCCAGCCTCACCCAGCCCCTTCTCCAAACTCTTCCCATCCCCAGAGCCTAGAGCCCAGTAGGCCCTTCACAAATGTTTAAGTGTTCAATGGTATTTTATCATCGAAAAAGGAATCATGCCCTAGCTGGTTTTGATGGGTGATTAGAATGTCGAACCTTGGAGTGAAGGATCTTGGGTTTGATTCCAGTCAAGATCCTGTACCACAGTTGCAGGTTGCAGGCTCAAACCCTGGCCTTGGTGGAGGCAAGGGTGGGAAGCAACCAACTCATGTGTCTCTCTCACATCGATGTTTCTCTCTGTATCTTCCCTTCCCTTCCACTCTCTAAAAATCCATGGGAAAAATATCCTCGGGTGAAGAGTAACAACAACAAAAAGGGAATCATGTTTTTTAAATACGAATTGTTTATTGTGCTGACATACATTGTGAAATTTGGGTATTAATTTTCCCATTTAGAATATATGTTCTAGAGCTTTGGAACTCAGTATAAAAACATTAAAGAATTACACTGTACACATAATAAGCTGTGAATTGAACTCTAAATCTAAATGCCTTTACAAGTCTCTATCCAGGAGACTATAATAGTAACATTTTAACAGTAAAAAGGTAGCCCTTGAGAGAATAATAATTTTAATATTTATTACATATTCTTTTTGGAGCTGAAGAGATAATTTACTAGTGGTTTTAGAGGTCTTTAAATTCTTCTCGAAATTTTTCTTATTTGTTTATTTTTCTTTCTCACTTCCTCCTTTTAGGCTCATTTTTATATGTCATAGGATTCTGATATTTAATTAACACCTGAGCATTACAATTCCCTTTTTCATAAATTTCTGTACAAAAATATAGACTCTAAAAGGAAGAGGAGTGCTAATCTCCTTGGAGTTCAAAGTGTTGAAAGAAACAAGGAGGAGGCTGTAGCCAATCCTCTTACAGAAGTAGATATTGACCCTTCTGGGGGAGTTATTATGTGTAGGAAAAAATGAGATAATGATAATAACAAGCTACTTTGTGAATATTATCAAATATTATCAATACCAGCCAGATAGGCCCCTAGATAAATATTTTTCTAATAATAAATATAAAAACAATTAAACACGACAATTTTCTAAGCATATTCAGAAAAGTAAATTTGAGGGAAAGCACTGACCTAATTGAGCCACACATGATGGCATATGGCAAATAATCCTTGGGAAATGATAGTGGATTGTTTGATGGGCGTGGTTGCCTATCAGCTCTCAGCTCTGCTCCACAGCCAGGGCTTTGCAGCTTCTCAAGCAGGATTCCTATTTTCCAGGTCACAAGGCAGAGAATTAATGGGATGTGACCTATTATTACCCCTAAGGATATTTATGGGCCCTGCTTTCAGGGGTGTAGCCAACCAAAGATAGGACAAGAGAAGAGACCAAAAATGCTTCCGTGCTGAGCTGTCTGCCATATCCTGATATTTTTGTTTAAATATATTTTTATTGATTTCAGAGAGGAAGAAAGAGATAGAAACATCAATGATGAGAGAGAATCATCCATCCACTGTCTCCCGCATGCCCCCTACTGGGAATCAAGCCCACAAACTGGGGTATGTGCCTGACTGAGAATCTGATGGTGACCTCCTACTTCATAGGTTGATGCTCAACCACAGAGCCACAATCCACCATTTACTTCCCAAGGATTATTTGCCAAATACTAGTGTTTTTAATCAGTCAGCCATAAGATTCCTTACACTTAACTTATGGTGGAATTTCCAGAAGGATATCAGCAGATAGTGATTTCAAAAATAAGTAACCTGATGAAAAAGAACAATTTTGTAAGTAGTATAAATGTGAAAATTATGGAGGTTTTATAAAAAATAAAAGTAATGCTATAATTGCATGTTCTAAAAAATTAATAGTGGTGACTTTTCCCTAGCTAGGGCATGAACTATCAGGGAAAGTATGAAGATGGAGATGGTTTTTGAGTTAACAATGAGCCTTGATTAAGCAACAGTAGTCTGAGAAAGAGAGGGGAAGAAGGAGCATAATGTATTGAGTAAACAGCACCTGGAAAGTGCCATGGTATGAAAATGTGTACAGTCTCAGGATGAAATGTGGAGGGGGTACATGGTTCTCTTTATGTGCCCCCTCCACATTTATGCTTATCTGTTCTCTGCCTTTGTATGTTTGCACATTCCCCACCTCCACCTCCAGGAAAGTAAGTACATATAACAAGCAGAGAGAAAAGAAACAGGCTCAAAGTAAGTTAGCTGTTACCATAGAGCACATGTGTCAAACACAAGGCCCACGGGCCAAATCCGTCCCACCAGGCCTTGCAATGTGGCCCGCACCGCGCTGTCATCACTGCACTCCACTGCATTTCCATCACAATGACAGTTTATGACTGTTCAGTAAACCATTCGACCCGCGATTTAGGCTGAATTTTAGATTTTGGCCCCTTCTCTGATTGAGTTCGACACCCCTACCATAGAGAATAAGAAAATAAAAATGTTCATATTGCCGAAACCGGTTTGGCTCAGTGGATAGAGCGTCAGCCTGCGGACTGAAGGGTCTTGGGTTTGATTCAGGTCAAAGGCATGTACCTTGGTTGCAAGCACATCCCCAGTAGGAAGTGTACATAAGGCAGTTGATCAATGACTCTCTCTCATCGATGTTTCTAACTATCTCTCTCCCTTCCTCTCTGTAAAAATCAATAAAATATGTTTTAAAAAATGTTCATATTACGTAAAAGAAAAGTCAAGCATGATATATAATTATACAGAATAAATACTTAAAAAGGTTCTTTAATAGAATAAAGAAGAGTAGTTATCTCAAAGGAAGCTCCTGCTTTGACATTAAACTGGAAAGACACCCAAACATTTAGACTAACATTATAGCCTTTGCTTTGCTTTTGAAAGGCTTTATGGTGCTTATTTATATAAATTAATGTTTGCAATTCTAGTTATCTTAAAGTTATAATAAAATAAGACAAAACCCAATGGATGTATGTACATGAAGGAGAATGATATATATATATATATATATATATATATATATATATATATATATATGTAATATATATATGTAATAAAATAAAACAAAACCCAATGAATGTATGTGCATTAAGAGAATTTTATATATGTGTGTGTGTGTGTGTGTGTGTGTGTGTGTGTAATATGCAAATTGGCTGGGACACCTAAGGCGTCACTACCGGCTCAGGAGGAGGATGCATCACTACTGGCTCAGGAGGATCTGCACACGTAGATGGGCAGGAGAAGACTGCGAGTCGCCCACAGCCCCAGTGGATACACCAGGGGAGGGGGCGTGCTCCAAGGAGCATATCTCCAGTGGGTGACGGTGGTGGCCAGAGAGAAGCAGCCCAGGTCCTGGGTGCATGATGTTGGCCGGAGCTAAACAGCCAGGGTCCTGGGTACCGGAGGGAAGCCTGTGCTGGCAGCCAGGGGAAGGAAGGCCTATTATTATAAGAATCTTTGTGCATTGGGCCTCTAGTACTGAAATAATTTATATCTTTTTAATAAATGACTCAAAGCAGCTAAACTCTCAAAAATGAATTTTAAGCATCCTTTTTTATTAACTTTTTTTTTTTCTTACTAGACTCTTTGAAATGGTTCCATTTATTTCCTTCCTTTTTTCCCCTTGGTACTGGGATGGCTGTGAAGGAAATTACCAGGTGTTAATCTTTTGAGAGTGGCACAGAAAGACAGGAAAAGATCTAATTTAAATCTAATTTTTAAAACAGAAAGATGTTGTTTCTGTAAAAATCACTGATGAGTTTGAAGATGATTGTGAGTGAGGGCCTAGACCAAGTTATTAATATTAATAGTCTGGATGTGAGCACTTAGTAAAAAGTAATGTCCACCAAAATTTGGTATAAATTATTAAAAAATAAGTTATGTCAAATTAACAGTCTGCGTTTGCCCAAGTGACACTGGTAAGTCAGAAACAGATAACAAAAGCAGTAGAAAAGATTAACAAAATGAAGAGTTGGTTCTTTGAAAAGTTAAATAAAATCAACAAATTCTTAGCTAGACTAACCATGGAAAAAAGAGAAAGGACCCAAATCAACAAAATTATAAATGAAAAAGGAGATATTACAACTGACACCAAAAATATTAAAAGAATTGCAAGAAGCTATTATGAAAAACTATTATATATGTCAAAAAACTAGACTATCTAGAAGAAATAGGAAAATTCTTAGAAATACAAAACTATCAAGACTGCATCATGAAGAAACCTAAAAGTCTAAATAGATTAATTACTGGTAAGGAGTTTAAATCAGTAATCAAAAATTTTCCAACAGCCTAATCCGATTTGGCTCAGTGGATAGAGCATCAGCCTGGGGACTGAAAGATCCCAGGTTCGATTCCGGTCAAGGGCATGTACCTTGGTTGCAGGCACATCCCCAGTAGGGGGTGTGCAAGAGGCAGCTAATCGGTGATTCTCTCTCATGTTTCTAACTCTCTATCCCTCTCTCTTCCTCTTTGTAAAAAACAATAAAAAATATATATATTTTTTAAATTTTTTTTCCCAACAAAAGAAAGCCTGGAACCAGGTGGCTTCACAGATAAACACACACACACACACACACACACACACACATACACACACACACACAAATAAGCTGTTAGATCTAATCAAAGTAAGTTGCAGTCGCCCAGTTTCCTATGCTGACTCATCCCCAGATACAGCACAGAACATCTTTCTCAGGCAGACCTTTAACCATACTTTTTGCCTGGGGAGGAAGCAATTGCCCCATCTTGATGCAAAACCTCTCCCCACACCCTGTGGAGTAGTCTACAGCCTGAGGTTCATTAAAAGACTGAGAACATAGTGATACCACTTCTGGGAATGTATCCCAAGAAAACAGAAATATCAATCCGAAAGGATATATACACCCCTATATTTATAGCAGCACAATTTACAATAGCTAAGATTTGGAAACAGCCTAAATACTCATCAGCAAATGAGTGGATAAGAAAACTGTGGTACATCTATATAATGGAATACTATGCTGCTATATAAAAGAAGGAATTCTTACCATTTGCAACAGCATGTATGGACCTGGAGAACATCATGCTAAGAAAAATAAGACAGAGAAAGATAAATATTTCATGATCTCCCCATTTAATATAGAGAACATCATAAACTGGGGAACAAAGATAGATACAGAGACAAAGAAGCATCAAACAGATTGTCAAACTACAGCAGGAAGGCAGGGGAGGGTTGGGGTAGGGGTAAGAGATCAACTGAAGGACTTGTATGCATGCATATAAGCATAACGAATGGACACAGACACTGGGGAGTGGGGTGGGGATGAGAGCATGTGCCAGGGGATAGGGGAGGCCCTGTGGGAGGTCGATGGGGGTAAAAGGAGATGTATGTACTACTATTTGTAACACTTAAAACAATAATAATAGGAAGAAGACTGAGAATAACAATCAATCTGCTGGCAGAAGAGATTCTTGGGAGGCTTTGAGTCTTTGCCTGATCTACCTCTGGGCCCTGGGCTAAGAAAAGCAAAACTTTGTACAGTACATATCTTGGTCCTTTCCAAAGGCACCCAGCCCCAGCAGAAGAGAGCCACAAGTTGTAGATTGTTCCAAATAGGGTACTCAGGGCCAGTCAGAAACAGAGTCTGACACTGTCCTGCACCAGAGACCTTCCAAAAAGACTGGGAGTCATAGCAGGTCTACCTAATACAAACAAGCAGCCAAACTGGGGAGATAAAACAAAACAAAACAAACAAAAAGATAAGTCATAAATGAAAGAGCAAGAAAATCCTCCCAAAGAAGAGCTAAATGAAATGGAGATAAGAAATTTATCAGATATAGAATAAATAATAATGATTACAAGGATACTCACCAACATGAGAAAATGTGTAGAAATTAGGAAAAATGACTAGTTGGAAACAAAGAATAACATAGCAGTATTAAAAACAATAATTTGAAGGAATTCACAGCAGATTACCGGAAGCTGAGGATTGGATCGGTGAATTAGAAGACAGGGAAGAAAAAAATCACTCAGTCAGAGAACAAATTAAATAAATAAATAAATAAATAAGATTTTACAGGAATGTGATGAATATAATTTAGCAGGGGTACGTGTAAATGTTGTGCTTTAATTCAAAAGTCAACTTCACACTTAAAGAAACTTGAAAAAGAACAACAAACAAAGTCTAAATGAATAAAAGTGAGAAAATAAAGATCAGAGCAAAAATAAATGAAATAGAGTTTTGAAAAAATACAAAAGATCAATGAAACCAAGAAATGGTTCTTTGAAAAGATAAACATGTGTGACAAACCTATTAAAAAGAAAAAGGAGATAAAAGACCTAAATAAATAAAATCAGAAATAAAAAACAAGTAACAAATGACAATACAAGTGATTGTAAGAAAATATTAAGAACAACTTATATACCAATCTGAAACACTAATTTGAAAGAATATATGTACCCATATGCTCATTGCAGTGCTATTTACAATAGCCAAGATTTGGAAGCAGGCCAGTAGATAAGTGGATAAAAAAAGGTGTGATATATTTTCATAATTGAATACTACTAAGTCATAAAAAGAAGGACATTTTACCTTTAGTGACGGCATGGATGATTCTGGAGAGCATTATGCTAAGTTAAATAAGCTAATGAGAAAAATACAATACTAAATGATTTCACTCATGTGTGAAATCTAATGAACAAAATGAACTAAAAAGTAAATTAGACACAGACTCATAGAGAGCAGGCTGACAGCTGAGGGTGGGGTTGGGAAAATGGATGGAGGTGTGGCAGGATTAAGCAAGCTAGAAAAAAGTTATGGACACAGTCAACAGTGTGGTGATTACTGGTGGTGTGGAGTTGGGGGAAGGTGGAGGAGGGTATGGGGGATAGATGATGATAGAAGGAGACTTGACTTGGGTTGGTGAACACATAATATACTGTACAGATAATGTGTTGTGGAATTGTGCACCTGACATTTACATAATTTTGTTAACTAGTGTCATGTCAATAATTCAATAAAAAGAGGGTGAGGGGAGTCAACTTCAAAAGATTAAAAAAAATATACAAAACAAATGTGCGCCATCATGCAAATCATGAAAAGAACATTTCCAACCACCAAGCCCCTCCATGTGCCTGTTGCAATTACCACTCCTTCACATGTACTGTAAGTAATCACTAGCCTGACTTTTATAGTAATTATTAGAGGCCAGGTGCACAAAATTTGTGCACTGGGGTGGGGGTTCTTCAGCACAGCCTATACCCTGTCCAATCTGGGACCCCTCAGGGGGATATCTGATGATCAGTTTAGGCCCAATCCTGCAGTCATTCATCTCTCTCACAATCCAGGACTGCTGGCCCTTAACCACTCGCCTGCCAGCCTGATTGATGTCTAATCACTCCCCTGCCAGCCCGATGACCTCTAATTGCCCTCCCCTGCTAGCCCAATTACCCCCAACTAACCTCCCCTGCCTGCCATCTTGTGGTGACCATCTTGTGGCAGCCATCTGTGACGATATGGGGGTGGCCATCTTGTGATGACATGAGGGTGTCATGGGAGGGAGTGAGGGCCACCTAAGCTTTTATTAGTATAGATTACCTTGTATTTCTTTATAGTTTTATTGCCTAAATGTTAGGCAATATAATTTTTCTTGCCTATTTTATAATTTAATAGATCTACTTTAATCTACAGGTCCTTCTGACATTCCTTTATTTTCTTTATAGTTGCTTGCAGAACTATGCATAGGGGTGTCCTAGACTCAGACCCATGTGTCTCTTCTCCTGGATTATTTTAATGTGCATCCTTTCAAGAAAATACACCCTAACTATAACAGCTTCCAGTGAGTTCAATTTGAGTAAGATTATTCTTCTATCTCTTTGGTTTAGAGAATTCTGACATTCTGAATTGTGTTAACTGCATAGCACTCAATATGTAATTGAAGTTTCCTGTCCTTATCTCCTTCAAATTGATAGTTGATCAGACTTAGGTTTGATTCCTTTGGTAAAATGGTGGTAGGATTCTTTGAGGAAGTATGTATTATCTAATTGTTTCTCTTTTTGTGGTTTTAGTACTATTGATACTCAGTGCCTAAATCTGTTCATTCGTTAAGGTTGCAAAATGGTGAGACTATTTCAGCCCTTTCTGCTTCATTTTATGCTTGCATTAGTTTTGAAAATATAAATTTCCCCTAATCTATTATGTGGTTATCCAGAGGTCCAATTCATCTAATTGAAGCAGAATAAATGCTTGTTTCCCCTCTTCTTCTTTTTTTTTTTTTTTTTTTTTTTTTTTTTTAAAAAAAAACAGTTATCAAGATAATTGTCTTCCTAACATCCTTCAAAGGTGACCAAATTTTTTAATACTACTAGAGGCCTGATGCATGAAGATTTGTGCAAGAATAAGCCTTCCTTTCCCTGGCTGCTGGCACTTCCTTCACTCCGGCCTGGAGCTTTCTTCTGTCTCTCACCTTGTCATATCAATTTGCATATTCCCTCCTTATTGGCTGTGGGCATTGCCATCTTTGTTGAGAAGTTATGGTCAATTTGCATATTCTATCTTTATTAGATAGGATTATAAACATGTTTATAATGTTTACTAGAGGCCCAGTGCATGAGATTTGTGCACTGAGTTGGGGGATGTGTGCCTCAGCCAGGCCTGTGCCCTCCTCACAGTCAGGGACCCTTTGTGAGATGTCTGTTTGCTTAGTCAGACATCCCTTTTGTAGTCTGGGGCTCTCACTGTCTAGGACTCCTGGCTCCTTACCACTCACCTGCAGTGGAGGCAGGAAAGGCTCCCACCACTGCTGCTGCACTCAGTAACCATGAACCTGGCTTCTGACCACCAGGGGCAACTTCTGCATTGAGATTGAGCATCTGCCCTGGTGGTCAGTGCCCTCTGGTGGTCAGTGCACCATTCGGTCAATTTGCATATTAGGATTTTATTATATAGGATTATACATTTTAATAAGTGTAGAGTTTGTCTCTAAAACAATATCAATAGCATGTCTAGGGACCCTAAAATCTCCCTTAAGTTTGATAATTCACTAGAAGGAATTTTTGAGTCTCCATGTTATAGCACCTTAGGTTATATCATAATTACTGAAATATATATACTTTAATAATAAATTTGCTTAACTTTGTGATATACTTCTATCTAGACAAAGAGAGAGCATGTGTATAAGACAATTATTTGAATTGTAACTAGAAGTATAACCTTACTCAAATTGAACTCACTGGAAGCTGTTATAATTATGGTGTATTATCTTGAAAGAAGACCCATTAAAATCAGCTAGGAGAAGAAGCACATGTGTCAGAGTCTAGGATACCTCCATGCATAGATCTTCCATATGTTCTCTCCCAGTGGAGTAGTGGAGTCCTGGACAAAACTAACTTCTCCCAACAGCAATGTGTGCTTTGTCAATTGGAGAAGCTCACCTAAGCCTTGGTGTCTGGAGATTTTGTTGGGACTGTTCACATTGACCGCCCACAAAGCTGGCCTTACCCTCCAGCCCCTCCAGAGGTCGAGCTGACATTACATAAACCAAAGCCTCAACCATAAGTCATATTATTAGACTCGCTAATGCAGCCCAAGGTCCCCAGATAAGCAAAAACATTTAATCAGGCTGGACAACCCAAGGACATAAATATGACCTTCCAAGGGCAGAGGGCAAAGATGGAATCTATCCTTGGGTAAGATTAATTTTTTACTAACTGATATGTTTCAATCCATTTAAATCACATGTGTCAAACACAAGGCCCACGGGCCAAATCCGTCCAGCCAGGCCTTGCAATGTGGCCCGCACCGCGCTGTCATCACTGCACTCCGCTGCGTTTCCATCCCAATGACAGTTTATGACTGTTCAGTAAACCATTCGGCCCTCGATTTAGGCTGGATTTTAGATTTTGGCCCCTTCTCTGATTGAGTTCGACACCCCTAATTTAAATTATTGATATTAAAGCCAGAATTATGCCATCTGTGACCAAGGAGACCTCTTCAGATTGGTTCCTGAGTCATTAGAAGAAGATTTATTGATCATGGGAAAGTTGCTTGCTATTTTTTATGATTGCATGCTCCAAGCTTATCTGCCTTCTTCTAGAACAAACATTTCAAAACCGTAGTTATATGCTAGAAATGTTCTTTGCTATGGTATTGGTTATTATTTCTAGATATTTTAAGTGGACATAGTTAGAATAATATATATTCTACAAAGTATATATCATTATGTAGATCAATATCTTCTGAGTATCATACTGATATTTGCAATTGAAGGACATTAGTACCAGGCTTTTACTTAAATTTTTTCTTATTGCAAATACATATACTTTGAGAATTCTGGTTCTCAAAAACAAACACATGGGACATTAGAATTCTTATATCCCCTAATTATTGACATATTTTATTTATAAACACACACACAACAAAATAATAACACTAATACCATTGCCCAATATGATTACTGAAAGCAGTTAGAATGTTGTCCCATATGCTCTCTCGAGTTTCCCCACAGATTGTTTATGGTGATAACTGGAATGGTCAGCAGGGGTTTTTTCCCTGGGGTCATGTCTCATGATGCAGGGGAATGAGTTCTGTGGCCAGAAGATTTAAACAAAAGCATGAAAAATTTATTACTAGCAGATTCAGACTCCCCTCATGGGGACAGGGGACCCAATAATGGCTGCCCCCTCAAGCCTTGTAGTCCAGGATATATATTTGCTATAAGCCTGCTTCCATATCTATCCATGTCCTGCTTCCATATCTATCCATGTTGTCACCTGATTGATCCCCTCAATTGTTCTTGCCCAGCAACGGACCTAAACTTACTCTGTTTCTATGTGTTCATACACCTTGTTGCTGCAGACCTTTCCATGGTTTCCCATGCCTCCACTTTGAGTCCACAAACATTTTACTATTTCTTCTTGGTTGGTTCCTGTGATTAGGCTTGCTCAAACTGCTGTGTCTGCTCCTGCCTATGTTCCACCTGCCTTTTTTTCCCACTGGACCCTGCCCTATCTGCCTGTGTTTCAAATTAACCCTCTTAATGGTAATGCATTTATATTGATGTAGTTTATAATCTTTAAATACTCTACTCTTTCTCATTTAGGCACCATTTAGTCTTTGTTCCATAGAAACTTACAAATTTAATGTTCACAGTCAGTCATTTGACAATGCCTTTCAAATAGTTTTAGTTATATTAATTATGTTAACTAACATATTCTTTAGCAAGGGCTCAAGAACAATATTCCCCAATACCATACATGTTGCTAATATTTTCCTGTGCCCTTTTTAGCTAAGTATCAGTTTTGCTGGGTCTAAAATATTTAGTTCAAATCTTTTTTTTCTTGAGTATCTTAATATGTCACTTCATTTTTTTTCTGGCATAAAGCAGAGCTCTTGAAAAGTTTAATGTAATCTATATTTTATTCCCTTGCAAATAAGTCACTAGTTCTTTCTATCTAAAAGTACAAATAAATTTTGTCTTTCTTTTTAAAGTCTAGTAATTTTACTAGAATGGATCTCAATGTTGGTCCTTGTTAGTTAATAATTTCAGGCACACAGTGTGCTCTTTCAATAAAGAGTTTCAAATCTTTTTAAAACTAATTTCTGGAAAATTTGCTCAAATAATAGTCCTGAGTTTGTTTTGTTCTTTTGTCCTCTTTTTGTATTTTGCCTCATCTTATCTCTGCCTATTACCTGTATGTTGTTTCTTCTTTGCCTATCTTCAATGTTTGTCATTATCTCTGGAATCCTTTTTAAAAAATCTCTTCATCTCTTCATTTCATTTTGGTTTCCAAATTACTTCATTTTAGGCATTATCTGTTATCAGTATGCTTATTTGTTCTTCAGTTACTTCTTGTTTAGTTTTTATTGTTGGGAGCCAGCAGAGTTGAGGCAAGCAACTCAGTCTTAAGAAAATAGAATTAAGTTCCTTCTAGCAGAAGTTATGTGGTGCCCTGAGGGCTTGGCCAGAAGATAAGATTAACCTGGGGCTTAGCATCTCCTGTCTTCCTGCCTCTTCCCCTTCCTGATCCTCCCCCCCTAGATAGCCCAGCCTTGGAATGTTGCACCTTGGAATGTTAACATCTTTGCAACTTCCCCTTCCTGATCCTCCCCCATGGACACTGCCAGGGACCCCTCTGCATGGGCGGCCCTGCCCCCCTTTGTCTCTGCTGTATAAATACAGCCATTTCAGAGAATAAAACTGAGGCTTGATCAGAACCTTGTCTTGCCTTCATTCTTTCCTGTTCCTTGTTTGTTTCATTCTCTTAGGTGGTTCCTGCGTGCCCCCCGTTGTTGTCCCGCAGGTCGGGACATTTTATTTCTGAAATTACCTTTTAAACATTGATAATTCCTTCCTCAGTTTTGTCACTTATTACTGAATTTCTATAAGTTTTTATTTTTATTGAATACATTATTATCTTTGTATTTTTAGCTTGTCTAGAAATGGTAGGTTACAAGTTGTTTGTGGTTGTTTTGGAGGCATATATGTTTCTCATGCTGTTATCAGAGAAGTGCCTTCTATGTCCCCACCTGTTGCCAGGGGAAGTGGAATTCTTGTAATATCAAAAGGAAAGGAATTTCCAGAGACTCACTTGAGAGAATGAGTAATATTTATTTCCATGAAATTAAACTCATGGGTTTCTAGTGTCACATCTCCCTCTGTCCTACCATGGAAAAAGTTCAATCTTGTCTTCAGCAAGGCAAGAATTAAGGCTACCGCTCAGAGTCTTCATTCCATATTAAAGTCCAGTCCAGTTCAGCATCTGGCTAGCTTAGCTTGTGTTCCCAGCAGCAGTCCATTTTTTGGGGGGTCCACATGGACATGGGCCATTAGGCTACTTAAGGCCACATGGCAGATGAGTTCTGGCCATGGAGCAAGAGGGCAGGAGTGAAGCAAAAAAGAGAACTTTGTTTTAGTATTAACCAGGAGCTTAACCAATTGACTCTTCAAGGTTTCATGCTGTTGTAGTGGCTCTATCCTCTTAGCCAATGATCTTAGTTCCCCAGGCTAGACAGACAGTCTAGCTCAGGGGTGTCGAACTCAATCAGAGAAGGGGCCAAAATCTAAAATCCAGCCTAAATCGCTGACCGAATGGTTTACTGAACAGTCATAAACTGACAATGTTAACCAGAAATGTGAATTTAAAATGAGTGGAACAATCTTTTCCTTAACAGTGCTGTTAACCAACTCACATGCTATCAAGCAAAACAGTAATATTGGTATCAAGCAAAACAGTAATATTGGAATGTACCTAAAATGCTCATTGTTTTGTTTTCTGGCTAGATGTCTGACACCGTTTTCCCTGGATCAATGAGTCAATGTTCGGTTTTATTTCTTGGGCTGTAGCAACGCGCAAAACAGCTTGGAGGTTGTCATCGGTAATGCGTGATCTGTGCTTGTTTTTGTTCAGATTCATTATTGAAAACATCTGTTCACAAAGATAGATGCTCCCGAACATGGATAGAATACGGGCAGCATGAAGTCGGAGCTCTGGCATTGAGTCAGGGGGCAGTAGAGGGTAGAAGTCCTCAATTTCAACATCCTGAAACCTTGATTTCAGGCCACTGTCAGACTGAAGCTCGATTATCTCCATCTGAAGGTGATGGGGCACATTGTTGACATCAACTGTAAAAGGATTGGCAAAGATGTCAAAGCCTGAGTGCTGTGTTCTAAAGTCAGAGAAGCGCCACTCAAATTCACTTAGTAAACGGCTAACTTTGGTAGCCAGCCGACTGCAAGGAAAAGTACCAGAAATAGTGGTTGAGAGACTCAAACAAACGGGAAAGTGGGCAAGATTGTCCTGTTCCAGTTGGGACTTCCATAGTTGAAGTTTACGCTGGAATGCTGTGATCATGTCAGACATCTTCGTGATGACTTGTTTGCGTCCCTGCAGCTTCAGATTCAGTTGGGCGAGATGCTCGCATATGTCACACATCATAGCAAAATCACATAGCCAGGCGGGATCCGACAGTTCAGGCAAGGGCTTTCCTTTACTTTCCATGAAAAGAGCAATTTGTTCTCTGAGCTCAAAAAATCTTTTGAGGACTGCGCTCTTGCTCAGCCATCTTACTTCTGTGTGTTATGGCACGTCTCCATGCTCTGCACCCACCTCCTGTAAAAACTGCTGGAACTGGCGATGATTCAGGCCACGTGCCCGTATAAAGTTAATAGTTTTAATGACTGTGGTCATTATGTCATTCATGTCCAGAACTTTTCCACACATAGCCTCTTGGTGGATAATGCAATGATAAGTAGTCAAGGGTGTGTGGCAGTGACTTTTTTGCATTCTTTCCTTCATTAGTCCAACCAAGCCTTTCTTTTCTCCGCACATTGAAGGTGCGCCATCGGTAGTTAGCCCCACCAACTTTTCCCAGGGTAATTTAAAATTATTTATAGATTTCTCCACAGCCTCAAATATATCTCTACCAGTCGTCGTCCCATGCATGGCAGCTACATCCAAAAGTTCCTCAGTGACAGAGAGGTCGGTCTTCGTAGCATGTATAAAGATGGACAGCTGCGCTGTATCAGTGTTGTCTGTGCTTTCATCGATAGCAAGTGAAAAAGCGAGATAACTGCATGCCTGTTCAGCCAGCTGTGATGATAGATTTCCTGAGAGTTCTTGAACTCTATCTGCAATGGTGTTTCTTGACAAACTGACATTTTGAAAACTCTGTATCTGGTCTGGGCATACTTGCTCACACACTTTTAGCATGCATTGCTTCAAAAAGGCACCCTCTGAAAAACACCTTGAAGTACGGGCAATTTCTTCAGCCACTATAAAGCTTGCTTTCACTGCAGCATCATTTTTCGCTGTAGCCTTTGTAAACATTTGCTGCTGTGATTGTAGTTTGCCTTTTAGTTCTTTAACAATTTTATGCTTTTCTTCCAAAGTGTATTTGCCATACTTAACATTATGTTTGGTGTCAAAATGACGACGTATATTGTACTCTTTCATCACCAACACTGTCTCATAACACAATATATACACTGGTTTGCCCTCTCTAAGAACAAACATGTTTTCATTTTCCCATTTGTCATTAAATTGTCTGCCTTCACCATCAACTTTTCTTTTCCTGGACATTTTGGGATCAATATTGGCAGTAAAAGATGTAGTTTATTGGAAATCTGCGTTAGAAGGAAAAAGTTGAAAACTGCACAGGGATAGCTTGATTTGGCAGATGGAGTGGAGAAAAAAAAAGTCAGTCAATAAATGCCTGGCTGGGTACAGATAGCAGATTTTGTTGCGATTTTTATGCCTGCACTTTATGCCAGGAACTGGCAGCTTCTGCTGTGTATTTTTTATGCCCGCACACTCACTCTCTCCTCTGCTCTGCCACCCGCACAACCACATCGGATGCCGGACTATAGGTCACGCCTCCTGAATCTCGTGTGACTTGTTATCTATGCGCATGTGTAATAGATAGCAAGTACGGGGGTCAGCGAGGCAGCCGGCGAGATCACAAGCCTCTTATGTCACCGCACGTCATTGTGATGGAATGCAGCGGAGTGCAGTGATGACAGCGCAGTGCGGGCCACATTGCAAGGCCTGGCGGGCCGGATTTGGCCCGCGGGCCTTGTGTTTGACATGTGTGGTCTAGCACCTTCCCTACCTCACCTGACTTCACTGCACATGTACTCATCTTCCTTTTGCTTTTTTTCCTGTAACTAATATTAAACTAGCTAACTATGGTGATAACAATGCACTCATGTCTATAGAGAAGTTCATTTATTCCTTTTTCTTTTATTTTTCCTGTAATTAGTTTATATGGAATTTTATTCTAACATTTCTCTGATGCTCATTTTTATGTGAAATTTATTTTTCTGAATTGTTGAAGGAGATATAGTTCAGGATACTTTTTAACTTCGTAAAACTCTTTTATTAATTCTTTAAAGTGTTGCAAATTAATAACTTTATTTTATTTTCTGGCATTGTTTCTCTTCCCCACTTCATACACTGGGTGCCTTAAACAATAGAAACTTAGTGCTCACAGTTCTAGAGGCTGAAAGTCCAAGATCAAGGTACCAACCACTTTGGTTCCTGATGAAGATTCTATCCATGGCTTGCAGACAGCTACCTATCATGGAGTATGTGCATGTAGGGGCTAGGAGGAGATCTCTCTTCTTTTTCTTATAAGGTGCAGATGAAAAAGGACCAAAAACTAAATATGACAAGCTCAGTTGAGGCCTATGTGATGGCCTTGCAAACTTAGAGACCTAATCACATAGGACTTTATTTATTTATTTATTTATTTATTTATTTTTTAAATACATTTTATTGATTTTTATACAGAGAGAAAGGGAGAGAGATAGAGAGTTAGAAACATCGATGAGAGTCATCGATCAGCTGCCTCTTGCACACTGGGGATATGCCCGCAACCAAGGTACATGCCCTTGACCGGAATCGAACCCGGGACCCTTCAGTCCCCAAGCAGACGCCCTTGAGCCAAACCGGTCCGGGCAGGACTTTAAACATTTTTAACTAAAAGAGGTTCATGTCTTAAAGCAGTATTTTACCCTAACAAAGGTCAATTTTCATCTTAATTAAACCTGTGTGTTGTCTTTTTGCATCTAAAACAATACCTCATAAATGTCTTTGAAATAACAAAGAAATTTCCCTTTTTCTCAGATCCCTCAAAACACAGGCACTGAATCAGAGTTGGAGATCACAAATCCCCTCATTGTTATTGTTATCATGTTAATTGTTGGCTGTTTACTATACTGTATCCACCTACATAAAAGCAGCAAGAGACCATCATTTTACTTTTTATTCAGTCCCAGAGGTTTTCCCAATTGCCTCCTCCCACCTCCTTAAGCTGTCACCATGGATTTTATGTTACTCACTTACATCTTGCTAAGGTGCAAAACTGCCATTTCCCAGATTATTTTCTCAAACCATTGAGGTTTGTCTTCCTGGCAATTGTCAGTTTGGCTCAAATGAACTAGTATAAATTCTCTACAGTTTGAATGTTTCTTACATTGACAAAGGCACTAATCCCATCATGAGGGCTCTGCTATCATAATCTAGTCTAACTTCTATTGCTTCCCAAAAGCCCCATTGCCAAATACTATTATAGGACACGGCGGGGGTGGGGTGGGGTGGGGTGGGGGGGTGGGGGGGGGTGGTGGTGGTGGTGGTGGTGATGGTGGTGGTAGTGGCAGAGGGGCGGGATTTGCTTCAACATTTATTTTGGAGAAAAACATTCATTTCATCACATGGGTTTTATAAATAGGCTGGAGGTGGTTATCATCTCCCTAAAATTTTGTATTCTCAGTGTTGTATGGATGTGTTTCTTTTCTTAGGAAGGGTCTTCAGTTATCACTGAAGTGCAAAAGAGATCAATTTAAACGATACTTTCATAAATGTTCAATACCTTAAAAAAGAAAGCATACCTTATTCCCCCTTTCAATATGTGAAAAAGAAAAGAACGAATAAATGATTGTTTTTGATAAGATATACGGGCCAGAATGGTGCTTTGAAAACATATAGAATTGGCCACATTTTTCTATTACTGTTTTATTTGATCTTCATTGGATTTTAGTTTGTAAAACAACCATTAGTATATTTGCCATGAAATAAAAACAGGACCAGTGACAGAGAATATGAGAACTGATGGGTGGTGGGGATGGGGGGCAGGTGAATAGGAAATAATATAAGAAGAATATAGGGGGTCAAAGACAAACTGAACACTAGAATTTCTGCCATAGTTTTGCCTTTAAGAAAACTACTATTGCCAAAAATACCTACTATTGCCAGGTTGTCTTGAACCACATAATATAGTAATTTTTTTGCTTCTTTCAAAGGATGTTATTTTAGTGATGAAATAAAACTAGAGGAGCTCCAACTTTAATGATAAACACAATAAATGCAGTACGGTCACAGAACAGGTTTGGTGTCAGGGTACAGTGTTGTCCAGCAAATTTCAGTCCTCTTGGCTAGTTTTACAGATTCAGTTCTTATTTCCAGCTAGCTTTTATCTATTAATAGTTAGAATACATGTGACTGCTGGAAGAATCATGTATATGTTCTATTCTACAATATTATAAAAAGCAACTGCAGTGTTTTCAGCTTTGATAGGTTATTGAAGCCTATGCTCTGCATCTCCAGCCCTAAGCATGACTTAGAAGCAGGGCTCAATGAATTATAAGAGCTGACAGAAATTAATTCTTATTAAAATTAAATTTAAAATAGGCAGATCAAACTGGGAGCTCTACTGATTTAATTAGCTACATCCTTGTTGACTAGGCAGCCTCATGTGGAGATTGGCCTGGAGAGGTGAAGTTCAGGGCAGTGCCATCTCTATACAGTGTGTGCAGTGTAAAAAGACCCCACAGTATGCACCTATCTTAAAAAATAATGAAATAAAATCAGGTTAAATAAAACCCACAACCACCTTGAAGAAGGATGGGGAATATTCAGCTTGAGGGATGTAAATAGAGAAGGGGAGGGAGAATTCCCATCTTGGTTAGGATTTAGATGTTGAAAGTTTATAGATACATAAGTCCAAGTTCTGTTAGCACCATCTGGCAGAATTGTTCTTAGCTTTGTTCTTGCACACAGTCCCTCTTTTGCTGCCCAGCAGGCCAGGGGTTGTGACATCACCAGGTTTGCCTACAGATATAAATCCTTGTGCGTTTCTTATGATATATTTATACATTTAATTAATTTTTTTCCTAGACTATATTTCTAATTGATGTACTTCTATAATTGTCTTTTCAAATCAAAACCAAGCAAATTGTGTAGTAAAAGGCTCAAAGCATTTTATAGTTAAAACTTCCAATTTAAGGTCATAATTAAATGCCTACTAAAACCACAATAAATTGCAAGCATATAATTTCAGGCATGTGCTGAAAATATATCCAAATTATAGAATTTGAAGTGCCAAAGAATCAACAAAATGTATGATATTGGTGAGTTTGGAAGTATTGAACAATTATTATAAATAAAAATGAAATTCTCAGAAGTAAAAACTGTAATGAGCCCTGGCAGGGTGGCTCAGTTGGTTGGAACATCATCTTGTACACGAAAAGGTTGTGGGTTTAATTCTTGGTCAGGACACATACCTAGGTTTCTGGTTTGATCCCTAGTTAGGGCATTTATGGGAGGCAACAAATCTCACATCCAATGCTTCTCTCTTTCTAAAAATCAATAAAAACATATTCTTGGAAAAGAATTAAAAACAAAACAAAACTATAATGAGTGGTGAATCAACTATAGCTTGCTTGATTGTTATGAACCAGAACCAGATTAATGCATTTATTAAATTGATTATAGTTTATGTACATGCCATAGCATAGATTTTAAATTCTTGGAGTAATATCTAATTATAGAGTAAAAATTTTTCCCCCAGCAAAAGATGTCTTAATTTTTCTAAAAATAATCATGAAATGAATAATTGCAAAATTAATCTAAAGCAAAATATATTTATATCTGTGTACTCCTTTAATATGCAAAAATTCCTCGGGATTTTAAACCCCTGATACCAATTATATTTGTTATGAATTTTGTTGGTTTATTATTTAGTTACTAGAGGCCCTGTCCACAAAATTTGTGCAGGTGTGTGTGAGGGGTTGTCCCTCAGCCCAGCCTGTACCCTCTCCAATCTGGGACCCCTTGAGGGATGTTTGACTGCCCGTTTACAGGGATCATGCCATGAGGGTGTGGCCAGTCTGGGTAAAGGGCTGATGGCCATTTGTAGGTTGGCCAAGCCCCCCAGTGGGGACCCTTACCAATGCAGATGTGGCCAGCCTGGGTAAGAGGCTAATGATTGCTGGCAGGCTGGCCACACCCCGTGGTGACTCAAGCTCCCAAGCCCTCCTTTTTTTTCAGCTCCTCCTTGAGCGAAGGCCAGGGGTGGCTGGAAGCAGGTATCTAGGATTTATTTATCTTCTATAATTGAAACTTTGTAGCCTTGAGCAGAGGCCAGGGCTGGCCAGGGTGGGTGAGAAGCTTGGCTTCCTCTATCATCGGGGGCAACCCAAGCCTCCTGCTTGCTCCAGTTCCATGGCTGGTGGCCACCTTGGTTATGTTAATTTGCATACTTGCTTCTGATTGGCTGGTGGGCATGGCTTGGTATATTGGAGTGATGGTTAATTTGCATGTTTCTCTTTTATTAGTGTAGATTGCTCTGCATTGCTGTAATTCATACAATTTTAAGTTGTCTTGTTTTTTCAAAGATGCCTTAGGGAAAATGAATTATGTTATTAGGAGAAAATAATATTGAATTCATGGATAATATAACTGCTATATTTTTTTACTTTTTTCAGAAATATTATGATATAAGAAATGTATAGTTAATTTTTACTTTATTATTATTTTTTTGCTAGTCAACATCTTCTGGTAGTTATATGTTACAAAGACACAGAATTCTAGAAAATCTAGGGCTAAGCTACAAAAGTTTAATGTTTTTTCATTATTTACTTCATCCTCTAATTTGTTTAAATCTAAGTATTATTCCTGCATAATCAAATCATACAGATATAATTAAAATACAGTTTTTATTTAAACAGACTATGTCTTTGACCTCAAGAAATAAGATGTATATGCCAGTAGGATGAAATGCCAAAGTATGCATTTAAAGTACCTCTAGCTGTTGATTTTTAAATCACATTTTAGAAACCATTATAGTTGTGCTTACAACACAATAATAGACATCTCTGCAAAATCAGTAATAGTTGTTGGGTCAGGGAAATAATGTAATTCATTTTATTTATTATTTCATTTATTTATTCTAATCCTCACCTGAGAATATATTTATTGATTTTAGAGAGAAAGAGAAAGAGAGAAAGAGAAACATTGATTGGTTATCTCCCATACATGCCTCAACTGGTGATAGAATCCCCAATCTTGGTATTGACCAGGAATTGAACCTCCTCCAACCAACTGAACACCAAGCCAGGGCTGTAATTAATTTTAAAATAATTTAATGTCAGATATACTGTATATGCACATTTTATGTTTAGATTTAAAATATTTTATTAAAAATAAATATATGGAAATATTCCTATTTTATGTTCTAGGAAATTAAACTTTTCTTTTTTGTCAGTTATTAGGAGAGACCAAATCAGCTATCTGGCTTTATTTTATAGTATCCACTAGGTGTTGGAAATAGTTGATTTTTTCTTGAAAATTTTACTTCTTAATTGGCAAAAAATTACTCAGATGTTGAGGGTAAAAGGTTATTAAAAATCATACAATTTATTCTCCAACTTATAAAAATTGAATTTTTACTGAAGACTATGAAAAATTAAATTTTCCTTGAAGTTGATTAATTTTGAGAATATGATACAAAGGAAGAGAATAGCACTGGGATCTTATAGAAACTCAATTTTTCGTTTTTCTAAATCTTACATTTCAATGCTATTTTCTTTACTATACCATGACAACTCAATGAACAAGTTCTTGAGGAATGAAGTTTAATTACAGCAAAACTGACCAAAACTGACAGAATTAATTGATCTAGAAGAAAACATATTGGATAAGTTCCCTTACATATGTCTTGGCAATTATTTTTTTGGATGCAAAAGCAAAAATAAATAAGTAGGACTAAATCAAACTACAAATTTCTGAAAAGCAAAGTAAATCATCAACAAAATGAAAAGGGGGGGAAACCAAGATGGCAGCATAGGTAACAGCCTTGCACAACAATTTCAAAAAAAATACAACTAAAATACAAAATGGACTTTATCCGGAACTACAGGAAAGTTGACTGACTGGAATTTCTACAACTAGAAGGAAAGAGAAAAACCAGAAGGAAAATCAGAGGAGCTGTAAAAGCCTAAGGTACAGAGACATGGTGTGTGTGTGAGGAGAGGACTGAGCTGGAGAGGAGGGGCAGCTGAGTGCCTGGCTGGTGTTCCCTAGCGGGAAGGAGATAAAAGCCCCGGACTGTGCTGAACCTCAGTTCTGATTGAACTGAACCCAAGTTCTGGGCGAGACCCCGGGGACAGAGGGATTCTAGGCTGTAAGGTGGAAACTTAGATGAGCGGCAAAAGGCAGAGTCCCAGAGGTCCCCACTTTGCAAGCAGAAGACAAACTGTTGACTGTGCCGCTGGATTGCCCTAGCAGGAAGGAGACAAAAGCTCCTGACTGTGCTGAGCCCCAGTTCCAACTGCACTGAACCCAAGTTCTAGGCCAGACCCTGGGGACCCAGGCTCATACAGAGGGAGTCTGGGCTGTAAGGTGGAAACTCAGGGGAGCGATGAAAGGCAGAGTCCCAGAGGCTCGCACATTTCGTGCAGAGGATGGACTGTTGACTGGGCTGCTGGATTGCCCTAGTGGGAAGGAGACAAAAGCTCTGGACTGCACTGAACCTCACTTCCAACCCCACTTCCAACTGCACTGAACCCCAGTTCTGAGCTCATTGGGGGAGAGCCTAGACTGTTTAGTTGTGGGCGAAACTCGAGGGCACCTTTCTCTCAGAGGTGCTTGCAGCACGTATTGAATGACACTGAGGAACACTGAGACACAGGAACCTCAAAGGGCGGGACTGACGGAAGCCAAGTCTATAGGCTCCACCCTGAAACTCCGTCCAATCCAAGCTGAGCACAGAGGCTTTTGCAATTTTCCAAGTCTAGTCAAATAAAGCTGTCTCCCAGAATAGACACAGCTGATCCTCACAGCCAATTAGCCTGGAGGTCAGTTCCTCCCAGTGATACCAACAACAATCAAAACTTAACTACAAAAGGCTGTACACACAGTCCACAAAGGGGTGCACCAAGAGTGTCCACCTCAGGTAACTGGGAGGCTGACCCACTGAACCATATAGGACACCTTAGCACACAAAGCCACCCTACTAACTCAGGGAAGCAGTGAAAATGCCGAGACAAGGAAACAGATCACAAGCAAAAGAAATGGAGGACAACAAGCAATTGGATATAGAATTCAAAACCACGGTTATAAGGTTTTTCAAGAATTTCCTAGAAAAGGCTGATAAAATAAATGAGACCTATGATGATATGAAAAGGGACTAACTAGAAATAAAAAGGGATCAAGTAGAAATAAAGAATACATTGTCTGAAATAAAAAATATTATACAGAGTCCTAAAAACAGAATGGAAGATCGCTAGAATCAAGTCAAGGATTTGGAACATAAAGAGCCAGAAGACATTCCTCCATACAAGCAAGAAGACAAGAGAATCCAGAAAGTTGAAGATAATGTAAGAAACCTCTGGGACAACTTCAAGTGAACCAACATCAGAATTATGGGGGTCCCAGAAGAGAGAGGGCAAGATATTGAAAACATACTGAAAGAAATAGTGACAGAAAACTTCCCCCACCTGGTGAAAGAATTAGACTTACAAGTCCAGGAAGTGCACAGAACCCCAAACAAAAGAAATCTAAAGAGGACCACACCAAGACACATCATAATTAAAATCCCAAGAGCAAAATACAAAGAAAGAATATTAAAAGCAGCAAGAGAAAAGCAGGTAGTTACCTATAAAGGAGCACCCATACGATTGTCAGCTGATTTCTCAACAGAAACCATGCAGGCCAGACAGGAATGGTAAGAAATATTCAAGGTGATGAATAGCAAGAACTTACAGCCAAAAATACTCTACCCAGCAAAGCTATCACTCAGAATCAAAGGCCAGATAAAGAGCTTCACAAATTAAAAAAAAGCTAAAGGAGTTCATCACCACCAAACCAGAATTATATGAATTGCTGAAGGGGGTTCTTTAGAAAGAGGAAGAAAATAAAGATAAAAATGATGAACAACAAATACATAACTGTCAACAAGTGAATCTAAAAACCAAGGGCATTAAAAAATCTAATAAACAATATTAACTGGTGAATATAATGTAGTAGAATCAGAGGTATGGAAGGGGAGTGAACTGACAATTCTCTGGGAAAAGGGGAGTGGCAGGTGTGGGAAAAGACTGAACATAAACTGTGTGCCTATGGATGACGACAATGGGGGGTGGGGAAAGGGCAGAGGGTGGGGTGGGAACCTGGTGGAGGGGAGCAATGGAGGGGAAAAAATGAGGAACTTTTGTAATAATATGAACAATAAAGATTTATTTTAAAAAATAAAAAGGGAACATATTTGCAAATTATATATCTGATAAGGGGTTAATATCCAAAATATATAAAGAACTCATATAGCTCTGTAGCAAATAAACAATCAAATGGATGAAAAACACACACACACACACACACACACACACAAAACAAAACAAACAAACAAAAAAAACCCAACACACACACACACACACACACAAATATTTCAAGTAAAAAAATGGGCAGAGGGTCAGATAGATGTTTTCCCAAAGGAGACATACAAATGGCCAATAGGTACATGAGAAGGTACTCAACATCACTAATCATAAGAGAAATGCAAATCAAAATTACAAAGAAAATCTAATCTCACACCTGTTAGAATGATCATCATAAAAAAGATAAGAAATAAATGTTGCAGAGGATGTGGAGAAAAAAATGTAAACAAACCATGTGCACTGTTGGTAGGAATGTAAATCAATGATGAATGGATATGAAAAATGTTGTATGTGTATACAACAAAATTGTATACCATGGATGAACCTTGAAGGCATTATGCTAAGTGAAATACATCAAACACAGAAAGACAAATACTGAATGTTATTGCTTATATATAGAATCTTAAAATAAAAAGGTCAAACTCATAGAAATAGTAGAAAAGTGGTTGCCAAGGTTTGGGGTACAGTGGTGAGGAGATAGGAAGAGGTTGATAAAAACTTTAAAGAAGAAGGAATATATTGACCAGATTTTAAACACACATTTGTATATTAATCATGTGAAGCATAGCTACTTACAAATGTTAATAGGAGAACAAAAAATATCTTAACTACATTCATGCACTCCATACAAGTAGAAAGCAGATAGAAATATCATTCTGGAATAGGTGGAAGTTGAAATCTGTTTCCATCTTCCCATTTTCCACTTTATTAATTTCATGAATGAATGCATAACTCTCATTTTTAATCAATTTGGATAGTCGGAACATTTCAAGAACAAAATAACTTGTCTATGTTGGTTTTTGTGCTTTAGAAGCCCTGAGATCAAAAGCTCTCAGTTTGCCTATGCCAAAAGACACCCGAGATAAGACCTGAGTATGTTTTATTTGTAGTTGTATTTGTTGAACTCCTCATTGGTGTTTTCCTGCTTACCACTGTGACTTCTCCATATGTCCTTCTTCAATTCCCAGACTGTTATCTCCTCTCTTGAGTTTTCTTTACTAGGTTTCTGCTCTTCCCCTACTCTCTTAATGGGAGTTGTGCTTCTCACAGGAGAGGGCTTCATAATGTCACTGCAGACAACCTTTCAAATGCCCTTGCCAACACGGCTCTTTTCACATAGCTTCTACCTTAGGAAATGCAGAATTATTCTCTTGCATAAATTGAGGACATTTAAAACCTTCATGATATTTTCACCCAGGCAGTGTGGCTCAGTGATTGAGCATCTACCTATGAAGCAGGAGGTCACAGTTTCATTCCTGGTCAGGGCACATGCAGGTTGTGGGCTCGACCCCCAGTGTGGAGTGTGCAGGAGACAGCCAATCAATGATTCTTTCTAATCACTGATGTTTCTTATCTCTCATCCTCTCCCTTCCTCTCTGAAATCTTATATAATAAAAGCCTGGACACTAAACCAATCAAAGGGTAATATGCTAATGTTATGCTAAGGCCGCTCAACCTTTCGCTATGACATGCATTGACCACCAGGGAACAGATGCTCCAACTGGTAGGTTTGCTTAGTTCTGGGATTCTACTGATTGGGACTGAGCAAGACATGGATATGCCCTGGAGCCCTCCCATGTCCCTCCCTGGCCCTGATCGTGCACCAGTAGGGACCCTCGGCCTGGCCTATGCCCTCCTGTAATACAGGCTGAGGGACTCCACTCTCGAGTGCACAAATTTCATGCACTGGGCCTGTAGTGTATATATAGGCCTGGCTGGCAACCAGGGCCAATTGGGACCTTCTTTTCCCTGGCTGCCAGCTGCCGGTCGGGGCCTTCCTTGGTTCTGCACCATCCCCTGGTGGTCAGGGAATGTCAGAGTGAGCAGTCCAACTCCCAGTCAGTCAAACTCCTGAGGGAACAATTTGCATATTTTCCTTTTATTATATAGGAAATATATAGTATATGCAATATATATAGTATATGTATGTATATATATATATATTTAAAGCTTCATAAGATTTTAAAATACTGTGAGTGTATTTGGGAGCTTACACTTACTACTCAACTTTTTGGTGGTACTCAATACTTTAATACATAATTGTTCCCTGGCATAGAGTATGATTCCTTTAATTTTCTCATTTGGACCTGTTTATCCTTCAGAACTACCAGATAAGAGGACATGATGATTCACAGACACTAAAATTCTTTGTTCTAAAGTCTAAGCTACTGCCAGACTAAAGGAAATTAAAGAAATAAATAAGGTTTTGGGTAAGATAGTATCAAAGTTCCCTGAACTTCAAAGTAAAGAAACAAGTAGAGAGTATCTACATTAAAAAAAATTGGGGTTGAGAAGCATCTCCTCAGATTGGGGTGAAGGTGGTTATTTTGGATACAATTATGTACAGTTCCCTAGCCAGCTGCAGTCTGGCCTTTTTTAGCTGTCAAATCTGAAATCTCCACCAGTAGAATTACCAGAGGTAATAATGGTTCCCATGGATCATTTGTCTTTAGGGGGTTATATTATTAACATACATATATTACATGTCATTTGGGAGGAGCTCATCCACATCCATCTAGAGTTGTTAGTTAGTTCTTAAAAACTTAAGGCACGAGAATCCACCTACTCTTGGGGTAGTGAATGGGGGAGGAGTACATGCTTTATGAGATAAAATAAAGATATTGAGTCAAGGATGACCAAGTTAAGATGAGGAATTTGAGTGGCCAAGGGACTGCAAAGGGAAAACAACACATTTACAAAGGTTGGTGGATCCTAAGGACAAAACCCCCCAGATAATCAGAGAGGGGAAGAGAAGAGATACTCAAACCAACTTTGCTTTTTAATTTTTCCTTTAAGTTTAGCCTAAGCCTTATTGTATTTACTGTCAAACTTTCTCTCGCCTTCTCTATTAATCATTTATTAGTATTTTGGAGGAAAATAAAGGGTAATTTGTTCACCATTGTTGCCGGATTTTCAGCAATGGATTTGTGAATAGAACATGTTTTGTTCCTATTAATGCTGAAAGGGCCTAAAAGAAAGACCACTGCCTTTCACAAAGGGAAAGAAGTTTAATTTTTAATGAATAATTTGTTTTTTAGTGAATCAAAATGAGAAACTGAAAACTCTCTGAAGATTGGTAGAAAAGCTAAAGCCCTCATTCTTTCCCCAAATTTTTATTTTATAGCAATTTGCTTATAAGAAAAGAGAGCTAGATATAGCTCTGACGTTCTCTGACCACCAGGGGATGGTGCAGATAGATAGACAGATAGATAGATAGATAGATAGATAGATAGATAGATAGATAGATAATAGATAGATGAAATGTTTACAATGAGACAACCCAGTCTTGGACCCAGTTCACTGGGTGCCTTTGTCATTACGTGGGTCAGAGGCAGTAGGCATTACTTCTTGGTAAGAGAGTCTTCCACTGACACTTTTCACTGAAGAGTTGCTGCCATTTCACTTTGTCCAACCTCTGAATTGTCTTTCCTTCCATTGAAAGTCATAATGTCCATCATGCTTCTGATTTTCAATTCATCTACTAACTTTCAGATGAGACTTCTCATTATTATGAAGAAACTTCATAAGCAAAAAGAAAAATAAAGAGTAACTTACAAAATTCTATAGCAAGATGCGCTGAAACGTTAGCCATATACCACCCTTCCCATAAAATCATGGAAACTATGGTTTTATAGACTCATAAAAACTATGAATTCCTATACATTCCACATCTCTCCTTTAGATCCATCCCTAAGTATTTACCTTGAAATACTATGTCTTAGTTCACTTATGCCCCAACTACAGATTTTCATGTAGCCTAGGGCCTGGGTGTGTACTCAAATTATTTAATTAGAAATCTTTGCTATAAAATGTGCAGTGTTTTGACATTTTCTCAGAGGCATTGATATTTGGCATCTCTTCATAAGTTTTAAAGAGTTGGTTCAGCCATGTGTGAGAATAACCCAGAGAAAATTTTTTCTAGAGTTACCTAAATAGTTTAATGCTGAATAAGATGGACCTTAGCAATAGGCAAAGGAAAAACAACTCCAAAATCTATTGACTAATAATAAATTATCTGATGATACCCTGTAGTTTGTTTTCCTGAGGCACATGTTATCTCATTAAGTATTCATGATAATAACCCTTTGAGACAGGTGAGTGGGAATTATTTTTGTCTTAAAACATTTGAAATTTAAAGATAGTAGGAGACTTATTTAAGATCATACAGCCTCTTTGTGGCTGATCTGACCTTGAACAATATCTCCTGATGATCAGTGTGTGATTTACGTTCCATTTCTACCTAATGGTCTAGCAACCTCATATTTCCTTCGTGGTATGTAATAGGTCAGTATCTCCAGGAAAACAACTCTGAGATAGAGTTTAGTATTCAGGAAGTTTATTAGAGAGAACCCTTGGGATGAACATCCTTGGAAGGGAGAGGGAAGAAGCAGATTAAGTACAGTACAGGGAGAAGTAAGCTGGAATGCAGGATCAGCAGCTTGGGCTGATACCACGAGGAAGTCTGGGTCAGAGATGTTGTACATTGATCTGCACTGGACTGAAATGGCTAGACCCGAATTTCAACCAGTTACTGGATGCCAGCCAACTTGGTCTAGTGGCTCTAGAAATGAGATGATCTTTGAAGGGGCTAACAGCTGCAGGCTGCTGAATACTCACAGAGCTAGGCCAACAAGTCCTCTCTAAGAGTCTTATGGGTAGGTGACACATCTGTCTGTAGCCACCACAGAGAATAAGTAGGAGGTGGGGTTGTGACTCATTCTGCTTAGCTTAAAAAAAAAAAAAAGTTTGTAGAAGTTTTAGAAAATGATGGCTAATATTGGCCAAATGTTAATAGAAAACTCTTGTCCACATTCTGCAAATCTCACCAGCATAGTCTTAACTTTGCTTTTCTATATTCCATAAGAAATGGCTAAGACTGACACAGATATTAAAGAGGAGTCATAAAGAAAGATTTTGTGTTCATCCTAAGTCCACTGCCAAGGGCATGAACCCTGATCCTATCAGTGTGCCCTTGAGCAGTGCTTTGCAGACCTAGTGTGTGTGTTTCAATCAAGTGGGAAATTGTGAAAATGCAAGTTCTTCCTCATTAGGTCTAAGGTGTGGCCTGAGATCTTGCATTTGTATAAAATTCTCGGCTGATGCTAAGCCTTAGGCCTGTTCCGTGGAGACAGAAAAGGCTCCTGCCACTACCGCTGCACTCACCAGCTGACTGGTGACTCAGGGCTTCTGGCTGAGCAGCACTCCCCCTGTGGGAGCACACTGACCAGCAGGAGGCAGTTCCTGCATTGAGCATCTGCCCCCTGGTGGTCAGTGCACATCATAGTGACCAGTTATTCTGCCGTTCAGTAGGTTTGCATATTAGCCTTTTATTATATAGGATACTGGTTTGGTGGTGATGAATTCCTTTAGCTTTATATTGTCTGTGAAGCTCTTTATCTGACCTTCAGTTATAAATTATAGCTTTTCTGGGTAGAGTAATCTTGGTTGTAGGTTCTTGCTATTCATTACTTTCAATATTTCTTTCCATTCCCTTCTGGTCTTCAAAGTTTCTGCTGAGAAATCAGGGCACTCACTTGTAAGTAACTTAATGCTTTTCTCTTGCTGCTTTTATGATTCTCTGTCTTTAACACTTGGCATTTAATTATTATGTGTTTTGGTGTGTGCCTCTTAGAGTTCTTCTTGTTTGGGACTTTTTGTGATCTTTAGACTTGTAAACCTATTTCTTTTACCAGGTAGAGGAAGTTTTCTGTCATTATTTCATCAAATAGATTTTCAATATCTTGTTCTTTCTCTTCTTCTGGCACCTCTATGATGCAAATATTAGTACACTTGAAGTTATACTAGAGACTCCTAACACTAGCTTCATATTTTTTTATTCTTTTTTCCTTTTTACTCATCTTTAAAACATTTTTTAAAATTTCTTTATTGATTAAGGTGTTACATATGTGTCTTTATTCCCCCATTACCTCCCCTACCCCTTCCCACTCATACCCTTACCCCCCTTGTTGTCTGTGTCCATTGGTTAGGCTTATATGCATGCATACAAGTCCTTTGGTTGATCTCGCCCCCTTCCCCCACCCTCCCCTATCTTCTCTCTGAGGTCTGATCAATGTTTCTCTGTCTCTGGATATATTTTTGTTCATCAGTTTATGTTGTTCATTATATTCCATAAATGAGTGATATTATGTGATATTTATCTTTCTCTGACTGGCTTATTTCACTTAGCATAAGCTCTCCAGTTCCATCCATGTTGTTGCAAATGGTAAGAGCTCCTTATTATATATATATGTATATATATATATATGTATATATATATATGCATATATATGTATATATATATATATGCATATATATGCATATATATATATATATATATATATATATATATATATATAAAGATTCTCTAACTCATTGATTTTTCACAGAGAGGAAGAGAGAGGGATATAGAGTTAGAAACATTGATGAGAGAGAATCATCAATCAGCTGCCTCCTGCACACCCCCTACTGGGGATGTGCCTGCAACCAAGGTACAATATATGCCCTTGACCGGAATTGAACCTAGGACCTTTCAGTCTGCAGGCTGACGCTCTATCCACTGAGCCAAACCAATTTTGACAAGAGCTCCTTCTTTTTTTACTGCAGCATAGTATTCCATTGTGTAGATGTCTCACATGTTGTTTTTTTTTTTTTAATTCACTCATTTGCTGATGGGCACTTAGGCTATTTCCAAATTTTGGCTATTGTAAATTGTGCTACTATGAACATAAGGGTACAAATATCTTTTCTAATTGGTGTTTTTAGTTTCTTGGGATATAGTCCTAGAAGTAGGATCACTAAGTCAAAAGGGAGTTCCATTTTTAGTTTTTTGAGGAAACTCCATTCTGTTCTCCACAGTGGCTGCACCAGTCTGCATTCCCAGCAGGAGTGCACGAGGGTTCCTTTCTTTCTGCATCCTGGCCAGCACTTGTGGTTTGTTGATAGCCATTCTGACAGGTGTGAGATGGTACCTCATTGTCATTTTGATTTGCATCTCTTGGATGATTAGTGACATTGAATATGTTTTCATATGCATCTTGGCCTTCCTTATGTATTCTTTCGAAAAGTATCTATTTAGGTCCATTGCCCATTTTTTGATTGGGTTGTTTTTCTTCCTTTTGTTAAGTTGTATGAGTTCCCTGTAAATGTTGAAGCCCTTATCGGTGATAACATTGGCAAATATGTTCTCCCATGCAGTGGGCTTTTTTGTTGTTTTGTTGATGGTTTCTTTTGCTGTGAAAAAGTGTTTTATTTTGATGTAGTCCCATTTGTTTACTTTTTATTTAGTTTCCATTGCCCCAGGACTGTGGTCTGCAAACTGCAGCTCATGAGCCACATGTGGCTCTTTGGCCCTTTGAGAATGCCTCTTCCACAAAATACCATGGCCTGGGCAAGTCTATTTTGAAGACGTGGCATTAGAAGAAGTTTAAGTTTTAAAAATTTGGTTCTCAAAAGAAATTTCAATCATTGTACTGTTGATATTTCTCTCTGTTGACTAATGAGTTTGCTGACCACTGCCCTAGGAGCAGTATCAGTGAAGAAAATGCTTCGGCATATGTCTGAGATTTTGCTACCAGTGGATTCCTCTAGTATTTTTATGGTTTCCTGTCTTATGTTTAAGTCCTTTATCCATTTTGAGTATTTTTTTTCCTTTTACTCTTCTGATTGGGTGTTTTTTGCTTCCTCTTTTTCCAAATCACTGATTTGATTCTTGACATCCTCTATTCTACTGATTTTCTGTAAATTATTCTTCATTTTAGTTTGTGTATCCTTCATTGCTAAGTGATCCCTTTTTATGTCTTTGACATTCTCACTAAAATCCTTGAAATTCTCACTAAGTTTCTTGAAGATCTCAAGTTCTTTGAGCATCCTTACAACTATTGTTTTAAACTTGGGATCTAGTAGTTTTCTTGCTTCCATTTCATTTAGTTCCCCTCTGGAGATTTTTTTTGTTCTTTCATTTGTGACATCTTTCTTTTTCTCCGCATTTTGGCTGCTTTCCTGTGTTTGTTTCTATGTATTGGGTACAGCTGCTTTATCTCCTGGAATTGGGAGAGTGGCCTTTTGTAGTAGGTGTCCTGTAGTACCCAGTGGCTCAGCTTCCCAATTACCTGAGCTGGGTACTCTAGGTACACCCTTGTGTGGGCTGTGTTCATTGTCTTGTAATTGAGCCTTGATTGCTGTTGGCATCAGTGGGAGGAATTAACCCCAGGCCAACTGGCTGTGAGGTCCAGCTGTGACTACAGTGAAAGATCTGCTGTGCAGGAGATAACCCTCTAGGGCAAGACTTGCTACAGTGGGGCTTTGGTGCTCACAGAGTCTGCCCCATGGGTGTGTCACTCATGGATATGTACAGTTGTAATCTGGCATGGCCTGAAGCTGTCTATCAGGTGCACTGGCTCTGGGACCTCCCAGGTGGTGCAAATTCAGACACTGCCTGTGCCACTGCCTAGGGCCACCCAGAACAAGCTACAGAGCAATCTGCAGTTGGCTGCTTCTTGTGTTGGATTTAGAGGTGTGCAGGAGAGGCCAAACTGTGAACAGGGAAGGCTGCTGTTAGTGCCAGGCCAGGGACCAGAGGTATTGGAGCATGCTGAGTATAGCTGTACTTATTTGAGGGATTTTAGAAAAGCCTGAGCCAGGACAGGCCATTCCTATGGAAAAGCCATTGCAAATAACTTGGGTGAGGCTTGAAATTGAGTGGGGTAGGGTCACAAGGAATCACCAGGGTGGATCTCACAGTGAAGGACAAGTTGATAGAGACTCAGATATGGTACCTGACAGTGGCAGTGGAAGCGGTGGTGGAGGTGGGTGTTTCCAAGCCTTCACCACTCTTACCAGTCTCACTGTACTTTCTTTTTTAATTCTCTAGTAGTAGGTCCATTCAGCCAGATTTCAGGCAGTTCTGAATGATGGTTGTTCTGCATTTTAGTGTAACTTTTATGTGGTGATGGGAGGATTCAAGTAACATGTGGATTTCCAAGCTACATACACATATTAATACACACTCATACTTTTTACCATCTCCAAGTTTAAAAATAAGAAAACAAATCTTGCTAAAATTATATGTGAATTATAGGAAAATGGGTTCTGAATATATAAAGGTTTTTGTGATTAGTGAAATTTATGAGATTAAAATATATATCTACTGTTTGTTGAGTAATTAATTAATGTCAGTCTGTTTTGAAATATATATATTTGTTCAATTAAAGCTTTCAGTAATTTTGTAAGGTGGCTATTATTTTTTCATTTTAAAGATAAGTAAATGAAGGAGAAATGGCATCAGAATATTTTACTCAAATGTCACCTCTTATTGAGGATGTCCATTGATACTGCCCCTGCTCAGGTAATAACTCACCCACTTCCTAATTTATTTCTTTTTCATACAACTTCTCACCCTGTAGTACAGTATAGGTTTGCTCATTTCCTTGATTGTTTCTCTCCCCCACCCCCATACACCCCACCCACCAAGAATCTAAGTTCCATTAAGTTAGGCACAAGGTTTTTTTTGTCCACGTGTTTAATACTAATTTTTTTTTATTGAATCTGGCATACCAGAATATTGTCTAACACAATAAAATATTTGTGAATGAATGACATATATGAGATTCTCTGTGCTTTCTTATGTGCTTTCATATATGTTTTCTTATATATACCATTCCACTTCTGAGCTCTAATTTATGAATCAGTGACAATGTTTTGTTTTAGTCCCTTAAAGGTCTTTAAAAATATTGTTTATTTTTTTAACTTAGTAATGACCTATATAGGTGAGGCTTCCAAATATATTAATTCTAACATTGTGAGGTATTTATGTGTGAAAAAATAATGCTTGACCTCCAGCAAAATAAAAGCTTTGTGAAAGCCTTTGGCAGACTGTAAAGCACTATTCAGATGTAAGGTGTTTCTATTATTATTCTGTTGTTATATGAGTTAGTCAGACAGTTAGACCCTTATCGATTTAGGCCACTCACAGTCAGCTGAGAGCATAAGATAAAACGTAATCAATCAGTCTGCTTCCTGATGTACTGAGCAGAAGAATCCATCTTGGCCTCAATCTGTGGTCTTACAACTACTTTCCAAACACTGACTATACAGGGAGATACAAGACAAAGACAGAGAGAAAGAGACAGAGAGAAATTCAGAGGGACAAAGAGACAGAGGGAGAACACACAACAGCAAGATAGAGGACAGAAATGAGGAAGCCAAGAAGCAGATTTAGAGTGTGTGTGTGTACAGATCAAAAGAAAAGGGGCAAGAAATGTTAGCAAAAAGTTTGAAAGAAGAAAAGTAGAGAGGAAAAGTTATAAGTTTATAACTCAAAATAGTTATGAGTTTTCTCTACTACTAGCAGTAAGAGGTATCGCCATTTGTCACAGCTAAGCTGTTCAAACAGCAGGAGATCCCTATTCTCAGATATCTGTAATGCTGTCACTTGACCTTGTTTTCTATTTCTTCATTTATAATTTATTTCTCTAATATTGACAGGTGGAAAAATTACCTTTGAGTAACAGATCTCAATCAGATTCCAGGACTTTTGAAAGTATTTCTAGAGGATTTCAAGATTTCTTACTCAAAATCAATTTAAAAGGATAATAGTCTAATTTCATTTCCCTGGTGCAAAAATAAATATTATCATTATTAAATATTCATCTTTTATCTTTCATAAACTGATTGAAAATCACTAAGCTATTAGAATTCAGTCTTATCCCATTTCTTGACATGCTGCTGACTAGCATATAGCTTCCATTTTTCTGTGACACATGCTGCCCATTTCCCTGACACATGAGACCTTGTACTTCTCCTCATGTCCTCTGCTCCACAGTGAGAGCTCAGACATTGTGTCTAAGTCTTGGTTCATATGCTTGGTACTCTTCAAGAATGGAGACACTCATTTGTTCTAAGATTGAAATAGTCCATGTCTGGAGTCTATTTCTTATTTGTGCACCCTGTTTTGGGGGATATGTATTAGGAAATAAATCTTATGATTATCAAGGATTGGCAAAGAGCATTTAATAAAGTGTCTGTGAACAGAGAAAACACATTGGGAAGTGACTAATCCTAGACATTGTTTTTTAATGAGAAGAGATCATGGACACATTAAGTTTAAAACCATAGGGAAATTTAGTCAACAGGAGGTAACATTATTTGTAGACTCCTAAGGAGAAGATCTCAGTGTCATAAGAAATATCTCACTTGATCAAAATGGAATTCACATGATGTGTTTAGGCAATATTAAGTAGTAACAAGTAAATTACCAGGACAGCTGTGACATAACTCGTTTCCTTTATGCTACTGAAGGAAAGGCATCCCATTCTCTCTAATAAGAGAAACATGCAAATTGACCATACCTTCACTACACCCACAAGCCCACCAGCCAATCAGGGTGAGTATGCAAATCAACGCAACCAAGATGGTGGTTAATTTGCATATTGAGGCCAGAGTGAAGACTGAAGCCAAGCCTGCAGAAGGGAACGAAGCTGCGGAGAATCAAGCAAGCAGGGCAGCAGAAAAGGAAGGGCAGCAGGTGGGCAGGGAGAAGGAAGGAAAGCAGGCGGGACAGTAGAGACCACTGCAGGAAGCCCTATTGCAGGAATCTTCTTGCAAGGGGCATCTAGTCCAATATAATAAAAGAGGGATATGCTAATTAGCCCTTATTAAGTCAGGCGCTTAATAGTCACAACTGGTCAGACTGGCCTGCAGTGCTGCCCAGCACAGTGGCCACCTGGTCGAAAGATTCACTGGAGACTTTGGTTAAATTCAATAGTTAAAATCACTATGCTCTGTGAGAGCTGACATCCTCAAACACTCAACCATACAAATTAATAGGAAACAATTGCATAATGCTTCGACCTAATTGTACACACTTTAGTATCATTTACAAATTATTCTTCATCCTTTAAGTAAATTCAGCAGCTGACTGAGCAGAGCCAGTGCTGAGAAGCCTCTGGCCTGGCTCTGGCAGGTTCCTGTGGAGTGCAATCTCCACGCAATACAATGGGGGCCCGTTTTCATCCCTATCAATCTCATGCACGTTAGCTTGGGACAGCAGGAAAGAAAGGGAAAAGGCATCATTCGGGACAGCTCTGGCGAGCAAGCAGAAGGAAACCGTGTCTGGTAGACACTCCCCTGCCACCCCCTTCAATGTGTAAGAAAATCAAATAAACCAATACAAGCAACCCCTCCCCCACCCCGGAGAGATCTGGGACTGAGGGACATCTGCCCAGGCATTGCATACCTGCTTCCCACCCACTTCATCCAAATGGACAGGCTAGGGGTTAAGGAGAGGAGGAGGAGCCTCGCAGGAAGGGACTCCCTGGAACTGCACCCCTGCCCTCTCTCTGGACATGACCTCTCAGAGAGCAGGGTCTGACCCCACCCCAGCAGATTTGCATATCCCAGACCTTTTGGTACTTCCCAGGCACTGGGCATTCCTTCATCTTCCCTGCCTCCCAGCCACTGACCCCCACTGTCTCCTACCCCAGAGATATTCTGTCCTTCCAAACGTTTGGTCTTTATAGCCTAAATGCATGGTGGGCTTAGTTGCTTCTCCATGGATTTTATTTGATAAGAACCCAGCGAAGTTGCTTAGCAACTGAGCTGCTCAGACTTCATCAAGGACAACAAATGACATGCCTTACTCGGCTTTGATGGCAAAGAAATCTTATTCTTTTATTTTTTAAAATATATTTTTATTGATTTCAGAGAGGAAGGGAGAGGAGGAGAGATAGAAACATCAATGATAGAGAATCATTGATCGGCTGCCTCCTACACTTGCCCTACTGGGGATTGAGCCCACAACCCAGGCATGATCCCTTGACGAGAATTGAACCTGGAACCCGTCAGTCCTCAGGCAGAAGCTCTAGCCACTGAGCCAAACCAGCTAGGGTAAGCAATCCTATTCTTAAAGACTTGATTTTTATCATGAACAAGTGGATTTGAGTCAAACCAATATACATTTTTTAATGAAATGTCTCTTCATTTCTATCAATGCAAATCTATTATACCTTAAAGCTTATGTTGTATAATCTTTACTAATAAAAGGGTAATATGCTAATTAACTGGACAGCATCTAGAGGGATGGCCTTCCACACAAAGCTAAGGTGGTGGGGACCAAGGCAGCAGTGGTAAGGGGCAACCAGGCCAGCAGGGGAGTATAGTTAGAGGCAATCAGGCAGGCAGGCAGGTGAGCAGTTAGGAGCAAGTGGTCCTGGTTTAGAGAGGGTGCAGGCTGGGCTGAAGGACCCCTCCCTCCCATGCACGAATTTTGTGCACTGGGCCTTTAGTCTATATAATAGAGAAGTAATACGCTAATTTTTACTGGTTCTAATGGTGTCACAACCAGGCTGCATGCATACAGGAGATGGTAGAAAGGGATGGGGGCAGGGACTTGTGCCACTGGGACATGAGGCTGCCACAGGTGGCCCCTCTGGTGGAACCATGTGCAGGCCCACAGCACCACACATGACAGAGGAGGGAGTCAGGACAGGGGCGAGGCCGAGGTGGAGAGCTCTCAGCCCTCCTGCACTAGGGTCTGGAGGCACGGAGAGGAAGGGAGAATACCTAGGCAGTTAGGGGCTTTAGGCCAGGAGGGGAGAGCAGATTGGCAATTAGTGGGATCTGGCCAGCAAGAAGAGCAGTTAGGCAGTTAGGGGGATCAGGCCAGGAGGAGAAAGAAGTTAGGGGCATCAGGAAGGCAGGAGAGCAGTTAGAGGCATCAGGCAGGCAGGTGAGTGCTTAGGAGCAAGTGGTTCTGGATTCTGAGAGGGATCCCAGATTGGAGAAGGTGCAGGCCAGGCTAAGGTACCTACCCCCATGCATGAATTTTGTGCACGAGCCACTAGTCCTATATAATAAAAGCCTAATATGCTAAGTGTCCAGTCATCCATTAAACCAATCAAAGCATAATATGCTAATGATATGATGAGACTGCTCAACTGCTTGCTATCATGTGCACTGACCACCAGGGGGCAGACAGTTGACCATTTGACCAGTTGCTATGACATGCACTGACCACCAGGGGGCAGATGTTCCAAGTTGCTATGACATGCACTGACCACCAGGAGGCAGATGTTACAATTATTAGGTAACTTGTTGTTGGGGTCCAGCTGATCTGGACTGAGCTAGATGGGCTGGACATACACTGGAGTCCTCCCTCATATGGTCCCTCCTGGGCCTGATAATGCACCATTGGGGTCCCTTGGCCTGGTCTGCAACCTCTCCCAATCTGGGACCCCTTGGGGGATGTTGGAGAGCAGTTTGGCCCAATCCTGCAGGCCAGGCTTAGGAACCCCACTGGTGCATGAATTCATGCACTGGGCCTCTTGTTTAACCTAAAATACTAGTGTTCTCAGTCAGCTATTTACATTTCATCTCATGAAAGGAACTCAGAATGAATTGAACAGTGAAGAAATTAAGTTGTTGCCACATGCTTTGTAAAAAGGAGGAAGAGAAAGAAAAATGTTGTGTGTCTTATTTCTGTAGTGCTGTCTCATAACTCTATTCTCTATCAAGAGAAACATGGGTAATCTCTATGGTCTTTGTTAAATTTAAAATAATACATAGACAAATAAGAAATATAATTTTATTTACCTGATTTTTTTCACATACAAACTTTCAGTATAAAAACATACTTAGGCCTTCGCAAGTACTTTTCATTTTCAAAAGACAAATCCAAAATTATTGGCCTTTTTATTAAAAATTATGGGGATTTACCTGAATGAGCAAATGGTCCTAGCAAACCATTATTCTCAAATCTCCTTTAATATTGCTATACCTGTATTCTATGAAGTCAGAACTTGCTATCATAGGAGATAGTTCTGTCAAGAAAGTATACTTAAACAATATTAAAATGTAGTTTTGGGTGGTTGGAGCATTCAATTTTCCATTAAGAAAAATGCCTTGTTTGAGATCTCAGCACTTCTGACATGAAATAAAAGCCAAGATAGTGAAAGTTGCTAAGCTTTGTTGGTGTGCCTCTCTGGTCAAAGTTCCACATGGTAACTTTGTATGAAGGTGTTTTTTTCAAAGATGTTACTCCACTGACCTGCATAGGGCAGAACGTGAGGTGAGTGACCATCTCAGAAATCCTTTCCTATCAATTTAGTGGGATGCTGATGATTTCACTGAAGAAGCAATGAAAGAGATGTTAGACTTACGGTATGTTATTCTGTCCACACTGGAATTAGATGTGTCAATGTCTTTATTTTATGGATAGTGCAACTCAATTTAAAAGCAGACCATGCAGTGCTAACATGTGGGCATTAACTGGTAGCTTGGTAGTATTAACTAGGTGGAGATCAATTGCATATCAATCTTTTGTATATGGATTCCTGTCTTACTTCAGGAGTGTAAGGGTGAATGAAAACCTTAGGTACAATTCTTACCACAGCCGGTAAATAGTAAGGCTGCCATTGGACCACTGCACCAGAAGTCGTTCTGCTGTATTCTCCATGGAGGAAGGTTTGCTGTTGGTAAAGATGAAAAGCATTGCAGAGTCATCTTCCAAACGCAGCACTTTTTAATAGGTAGTCCATTGGAAGTCCAGTGGTCCCCAACCATTACTAGGACATTGGTTTTGTTATATTGTCCCCAAAAGTTATTTTGTTCAAGACCCCAAGTTTAAGGGAAGAGGAGTCATCTGTCCATACAATGGATGTAGACAAACTTTTATTTTTAGTTTGAAAAATCGATTTTCTCCGATGCCTGTGTAGCAGCTGTTTCAACTTGTCCTTGAAGAAGCTGGTTGTGAGTGTGTAAAGGATTGGGTTCAAAGCACTGTTCACTGGCAGGAAAAAAATGACTACCCAGGAAGTGATTGTGCCTGGATAAGGAAACAAAGTGTGAGAAACAAGTTTTTCATAGTGTGTTCATAAAATTTTGTATACCTTGCTATTTTTGAGCAAGCTACCTCATTCAGTTAAGTTTTCTCTCACTATACTGAAAATCTCTTTATTGGAAGGGGGTAGGAGCCATAAAATGGAGGATCTACCATGTAAAAATACTTCATAAACTATCAGTTCATACATAACATTTTTCTTTCTTTTATTGTCTTTCTTTATAGAAAAATAAGAAAGCGAGAATAATTCTTAGTGTTCAAGAAACTTCTGGTCCCTGGATTTTGGTCTTAACCTCAGTTCTGGAGGCTTTATTGCACTTATATTCTGGCTATCCTATTCAGAAGGAGTCTGACAATTTGAAGAACAAAAACCAGTACATATCTAAACTTAACGAATTCCTCTTGTGTGAAGCCTTACACTATACTAGGGAAAAATTCCACCAAAAGTTCTTTGTGAGGAGAAACTTGGAAGTAGCTGAGCATTTTTAGTTGAAGGAGCATTAGTTAAAAATATTATATTTTAATATAGTGGAAATATTGTGTTAAGATAAGTAAGACATGGTCCCTACTCATGGATATATTAAAAATAATGCAGATATGAGACACTTAGTCTGAGGCTAATAAATTAATTGCAAACAAAATTGAATGAATAGTTCAGCAGTGGAGTTGGATGCCAGTGGGTTGGGAGAGGTCTGGAATGGTGCAATGGAAGAGAGAGTGCTTGGCTTAAACCTTGAAGGATAAGAAGGATGTTTCATAGGCTATAGTTGAAAGTATGATCCAGATGGAAGGAACAGCTTTAACAAAGGCAAGACATAAAAATTCAGAAAAAATGTCCACTAGTTTTAATGAACATGGGTCACAGAATATAGAAAGATGGGTCAGGAGAAAGAAAAGTTTTCATGCTAATCCCATCATTGGGACTTTATTCCATGAGCAATGGAGGCCAAAGGACATTTCAGTTCTATTGAATTCGAATGTTAGGACATAACAATTGAAAGGTTTGGGAAGTTGTAGTATACGGAGACTGTTCATTGAAGTCCACACCTGTCACCAGTAAATAGTTAGCTCTGCTTCCTATGTACAACTGACTCCTAATTAAACACATATTCTTATGGCTTTTGCTCTTGCCACACAGCAAGGGTTCCCAAGTAATCAGTCCTATCTTCACTTCTACATGTTCTGTGGCTAGAGTCTTACTGGGAGACTAAACTATTGGTTGAGGGAATTCTGTGGATGCCATGTGTCTTTTTTTTTTTTTTTTTTTTTTTTTTGCATTTGACAAGGTCTCTCAGGACTTTTTGCACAAGCCAGAGGGACATAAATTGTTACTTGAATAGTCATCACTCTTTTACAAGAGCTTCTGACATGTCAACCCCATGTTTAGCACTGGTGTGCCAAGATAATTAAGATATAATTCCTGTCCTGGATAAACTCCCCATGTAGATTTGCAAAAGGCTGAAACAGTGAGTTGAATATAATCCCAAAGCTGTTTCAGAAAGTCAGGTTAAAGCCCTGGGTGGCACCTAGTTGGATATGATTTCTAGGTCCCAGAACAAGCTTCAAATATATCCCTAACTAATGAGGAGGCCATTTCCTCCTGTGAGTAGGACAGTGAGAAGGAAACCTGGCCTCCTGGATGAGGCATCTTCCATGGAACACCTAAGGCTACAGGGAGCCCAGTGTGATGACTGTTTGGCCAGGACCATGACATAGACTTGTGGTTCTTAATTGGATGTGTGCCTCAGAATCACAGAGGCCCTTTTCCAAAACACCCATATAAAGGCCTTAGCCCATGTGGACTGAATTCAGAAGCCCAGGGAAGAACCTGGGCATAGATATTTTGATTTTTCACATGTACCCTTGGTTAAGAAATATTATTCCATTCAGGTAGAAGCAAGATACTAAGACTGTTTTTCTCTCTCCTGATTTTTATTATACTTGTTTAGATTACACCACTACAGAGTTTCTCTCTCTCTCTCCCTCTCTCTCTCTCTCTCTCTCTCTCTCTCTCTCTCTCTCTCTCTCTCTCTCTCTCTCTCTCTCTCTTCCTCCCCCCCTCTTTCTTTCTTCTACCACTGCCCACTTTTTCTTGTATAATACTGAGTATAAAGCACTGAGGGAAATAATGACTATTTGTATTAAAGTTATAGGTATTTATGGAGAATTGTAAAGCACTGTATTCTGGTCTCATCAAACAAAGGGCATAAGAAGGCAAAGTGTACTTGGGAATAAGAAGAGGGACTGACCTGGTATTTCCACTCGGAAGAGGGAAAGAATTTTAATTACAAACACAGGAATCCAGCAGATGGCATCAGAGAACACTATAAAGAAGAAACGGTTTGCAACAGCCACCTCTCTTCCAATGTGACTCCTCACTTCCGAAGTCTGCAAGGTCGTTTTATGAATGGAACAGAACATAATACCATAGGAAAAGACAATGATGAGAAAAGCCAGCAAGTTCACACCTGTTGGGAAAAGCACAGCTCTTAATATCTCAGGAGTGCTGTCAGCAATGAAATGCTGTGCTACTGAGATGTCGGATACAGTGCCTCTTTCCCTGAATCTACAAGAAGCACTCTTGTATCAGCTCAGTGGTACTGGCCTGAAACCCTGAGTTCAAGGTTATAAGCTAGAATAAACAAAAAGAATCAGGTTTGCCAGATCAGAAATATATTTCAAACACATAAACCATTTATGAAGAATTGTAGACTTCTGAAATTCAGATTTGGATATCATGAGGTCAATTTTAGTTTTGTAAAGCAGAAAATAACTATTTTTGTGTCTAGTTCTCTGCAAATTCAAAGCCTTAAGGGATTACTGTAATTACTGTAATTACATGCATCTCAAAAAATAAGTATGATTAGATTCTTTTACTTTATAAATACGAAAAAGATAAACTTGAAATATCAAGAAGATATTAGCTTCAGAAACATTATTTCTCATGGTTTTTTTTGGGGGGGGCATTAACTAAAAATAATACATGGAACAAAAATGCCATTTTTGTTTATTTTTCTTCAGATTGTTTATAATCATTAAACTAAAATTCAAAACCTTATAGATTTATTTTTTAGGAAAAAAAGAAATAAGAAAAAATTAAAAATTCAGCTATGTAAATTACTCTTTTAGAGTTAAATATGTTTAGAAGATTATCATGTAAGCCTGACTTTGTAGTCACTTTGTTATGTTCTTGCTATAGGAGGTCACGGTTCGATTCCTGGTCAGGGTACATGTCTGGGTGGCGGGCTCGATCCCCAGTTTGGGGTATTCAGGAGGCAGCCAATCAATGATTATCTCTCATTATTGATATTTCTATCTCTCTCTTTCTCTCCCTTCCTCTCTGAAATAAGTAAAAACATATATTTTTTAAAAGGAAATTTTTTTATTTTTAAAAAAATATATATTTTATTGATTTTTCACAGAGAGCAAGAGAGAGGGATAGAGAGTTAGAAACATCGATGAGAGAGAATCATCGATCAGCTGCCTCCTGCACACCCCCTACTGGGGATATGCCCGCAACCAAGGTACATGCCCTCAACCGGAATCGAACCCGGGACTTTTCAGTCCGCAGGCCGACGCTCTATCCACTGAGCAAAACCGGTCCCAGCAAAAAAGGAAAAATTTTTAATTAAAAAAACCTAGGAGTGGTCATCTTATACCTTATGGTAAACATAAATTTTGCACATAATATCAAAATTGTTAAAAATGTTCATCTGACTTAGATTGTAACTAAGACTGGTGAATCTAGGGGAAACCACTATACATTCAAAATCTTCTGTTAGTTTTGTTCAAAACTTCATTTTTAATGGGATCTCATTATGAAGCCATACAAGATAATTTTTAAAGATTGATTTATCTTAAGCCTTTTGCCAGAAAGTTGAAAAAACAAAACAAAACTGTTAAAGAAGATCCTCCCAATGGGAGGGAGGGGTCATCAATACTTTCAACAATAAAGATAAATTAAAAAACAAAACGATGTCTTTTTTTGAAAATAGGCTTACAGAAAGGATCTAACTATGTTCTGAAGGCACTAAAAGAAAGTGAGATATTAACAGCAGGAGAAACTGGCCTATCTTTGCAACTCTTTTCCTCCAAATGTAAGTTATTCTAAAATGTAAGATTAATTTTTAAAATTGTATGTTCTTATATTCTTTAGGGAGAAATGTTCGAGAGAGAGAGAGAGAGAGAGAGAGAGAGAGAGAGAGAGAGAGAGAGAGAGGCTATCTTTTTATCAATACAGAATATATCACAAGTACTAAAATCCTTTTAGTTGACCCACACCTTAACTATAAAATCTGAACGTCTTTCAACCTTCATCAGAGCCTATTCCGTGGCTTTAGGGCTCTGAGGCCTCTGTCTTTTCCTGAACACAATCTCTGCTTTCACTTAGCTAATACTTCCTTCTTCAGTGGGCCCCAGTTTGGATTCATTTCCACTGGGAATCCTTCCCTGGTACCCAGATCTGGGGCTCCTAGAACATGCTGTATTCCTCCTTCAAGCATTTGTCAGCCTGTGACGTAGGATGTGTTTACTTGTCTTCATTCTCCTTTCTGGATGCAGGCCTGTGAGGACCAATTTGTTGTATCTCCAGTACCCAAACTGCTTCATAAATTCATGTTGGATCAATGAATGTAACATAATATAACTCAAAGTAACATAACAGTGTGTGTGTGTGTGTGTGTGTGTGTGTGTGTGTGTGTGTGTGATTATAAAGTGCACCTATGCTAGGAACATCTTACAATACCCTAGGAGGAACATAGCCATGAAAAATAGCTACAAAACAAGGTAGTATGTGAGGAGTATTATTAAAATGGTGCAAATAAGGTGTTTTACTTTTCAGAGGAAGAAAACAAGGAATAGGTGGAGAAGACCTGGAAATAGTGGCTAGGGTCACTCTGTGGTGGGCTTTAAGTTCTAATTTAAACTTGACCTTGGTAGTAATAAGATTTCATTGAAAATATCTGAGCAGAGGCACATACAGTCCCCTCCGTCCTCAGGGAGGGGAACAATGGTATTTGCCACATGACTAGGAAAAAAGGGCCCAGAGTACAAAAGACTAGGAAGGGCTAATGTAATTCAGGATTCAGGTGACAAGGTTTTTAAAGGAAGGTGGTAGCAGTGGATTGAGGGACTGGAAGAAAGGAAAGCAGAGGCATATTTTGATTAAAAATATTTGTGAAAATGTGAGGACAATAGAGCTTATTGACCAACTGTATGGGAGGAAAAGATGAGAAGAGGAAATGGAAATTATAATACTCCGCTAAAGAGAGGACTTGGGAATGACTTTAATTTTAAGCAATTGAGATATATATTAAATGATAAAAAGGTTTTTAACCTTATAGGACCAAGCTTCTCTTTCATTTTTAACAGAGAATATGTGGTCTTCTTTAAAAAAAAAAGGGGGGGGGGGGAGAAAGACTGAAAAAACTGAAAAAAGAAGAGTTTTATGAAGTATCATGTTGTTAATGTTTGAATGGTATTTCCTAAAGGCAACAAACCTTTCTGGAATTGCCACTCAGATAATCTCCTGTGAGATATTATTATTTTACTCATATGTAAACTGTAAACCAAAATGAGTTCAAGTAACTTGGTTGGGTGAGAGGACAACTAAGTGACCTAAAATTCCTTCAGCTCAAACGTCTGGCAGATAATAAAAAAGCCGCCTAGAGATCCTGACAGTATGGATTTTCATGCTAAATCTCTATAATAAAAAATTGTAATTAAATTTCTGTAAATATACAGTAAGAACTTTATTTTTAAAAAGGGACAGAGTCTTGTCTATAATCATTTGCTTTCTGAAATGAGTAAATATGCTGAACTTTGCTAAACTTTGTGGTATTTCTACCAAGATTACATTTGTTAAAAAAATGAACAATATAATTTACCTAGGAAAATTCCAAGAGAATACCCTTTGCCTCCATTATCTTCAGTTTGATCATCATAAAGTGGGAAACATACTCCATTTTTTCCATAAAAGTTTCCAAAATAATCATCATTCCAAAATGGAATCACAGCTATTAAGAATCCCACAATCCAGATGCCAATGAGGATGAGTGAAGTGTGCCGTTTTCCAGGATGAATGTTACTGAAGGGAAAGACAACGGCCAGGAACTTCTCCAAAGTCAGATATGTCAGCAATAGGACAGAGACTTCAGTGGACAGCATGGCCAGGACACCCATGAGGCGGCACTGTAAACTCTCCATCCACAGCAATGCGTACTTCTGGTACTGCCCACGGTATTTTAGGTCAGAAAAGCCAACAAAGAACAAATAAACACCCATCAGGCAGTCTGCACCTGTTAAGGAATGGATAAAGAATACGTTGGTAGTTCCCAGCATTTTTGTTTTAGTTTTCTAATTAGGTCTACTTCTTTCATCCTCTGTTAAATGAACTAATATAAACACCTACAACAATACCTACAAGCCTGGACTTCAAAAGGTATATTATTTCTAAGTACCATGCTATGTCTTAGTTTTATAATTTTTTAAAAAGGTGGCGGGGGAAGTGGGGAGGCTAGTTTTTAAACAATAAACAAATATTACTTACATAGTTAATAAAAGAATAATTTTCTGGGCTTGAATAGAATGGGTGTTATTGTAATAATTGAGGGTTAAATAAAATTTAATTTAAAAAATATATATTTCATTGATTTTTTATAGAGAGGAAGAGAGAGGGATAGAGAGTTAGAAACATTGATGAGAGAGAATCATTGATCAGCTGCTTCTTGCACACCCCCTACTGGGGATATGCCCACAACCAAGGTACATGCCCTTGACCAGAATCGAACCCTGGACCTTTCAGTCCACAGGCCAACGCTCTATCCCCTGAGCCAAACCGGTTTCGGCAAAATTTAGTTTTCTAACTCACAACCTGTCCTCCAGAATTCATCCCTTGACTCTTCAGCTCTCCATTACCCTATTTCTAAGACATAACTCCCAGGAATAGGTACTAGCTTCCTGAAAACTCATATAAGAACAGAGCATCCAAAGATAATAGCACCATTATACTTTTAAAAAATTGCCCGACAGGTATAATTTAAATCAAATGCCGTTAGTTGAAGGCCAGTATATATCTAACTTACAGCACACAGATCTATGTGAGAGGAAACATACTTACAACAAAGGATTTTGATGGACATAGCGTGAGTCGTGTTTTCAGCTTTAATGAAAGATCTCATGCCAATGACAAAAAGATTTCCAAAGCAAGTTAGGAAAGCTATAACCCAGACACATATTCTGAGGATATTGTTAGCCAAGAGGTCCTCAAATGAAGAAATGCCGTCAGTCAAGGGCATACATATTCGGACATGGGGAGCATAGGAGCAGTATCGAAAGTTTTTGAAATAACTAAAGTCAAAGAAAAAAACAGAGTCACTTTACAGCAATGACACAGAAACCACAGTTGCAGTCCCATCAGATATGCAACTTCCCTAGGTCTGCTTGTTTTTGTTCAATAGAGATCATGTAATTTAAGAGTTCTTCATGGAATATATGTTTCTCTAGACAGGGTGCTTCTTTTAAAAATGAACCTACAAAAATAGAAATTCTGTGGCTTGTCTGAGGTGAGTCAGGGGAGGACATGAGAATGTGAAGTCTCCATCACGTTGTATTATTATCTAGGGTGTTATAAAAAGTAGTTTGTCAAGTTGATTTTGAGCAAAAATTCAGGGGCTTGGGTTTGGAATGCAAAGGACCTACAGTAGCTCATAAAAGGATTCCTGCGTTGTACTTAGTTTTAAGTATACTCATGTAAACTAGCCTCCTTATCCTTGGCAGGAAGGGAGGGTCTCAGAAAACTCATTCCCACTGGAGCTAGGAGGAAAAGCAGCTGCCTGAAACACAGGTTTCTTTCTATGGATTAGAAAGACTTAATTTCTAGAGGAAAATATAGATTTGTTTGTGACCAATCTATTTATGATCCATGTGTGTGGATTAAGCATTTGAATTGGGGAGGTTGTCTGGCTTATTGCCATTTCTGAAACCTGGGTGTTCAGGATTTTTGCCCATAAAGCTCATTCTATTTTTGTGTTATTACCACCTCTTTTAGTTCATCTCTTTTCTTCTAAATCTTGTCATTTCCTTCCCCATCCATTTGGTAGACAAAGCTTGACTTTGCCACAGCTCCAAGGCCTCCGTGATGGAACCCCTGGTTAGCCAGGTCCTTCTTACCTCCTTGACTTCCTGTCTCATTCCACCCAGACACACTGGCCTTCTCATCCTCAGACAAGCCATCTTACCCCCTTCTCAGTATGATGCTTTTGCTTTTCTCTCTGCCTGGAAGATTTTTCCCTCTTCCCCTGATGTTCTGGGCTGCTCCCTCCCTCCATTAAGGTCCACTAAACTATCACATTCTTTGACTTATCTGTGGACTATCACCATCCTCTCTCTATCCCTTCATCTTGTTGTACTTGTCTTCATAGCATTTATTAACTATTAGAGGCCGATGCACAAAATTTGTGCGAGAGGTTCAGCTGTCGCAGCCTGGCTTCGTCTGGAAGGTCATATGAAAGGACGTCTGGAGGATGTCCAGAAGGTTCGGCTGTTTGTTTTAATTAGCATATTATGCTTTTAACATTACAGATTTGTTTGTTTACATGTTTATGTTCTGGTTCTAAAAACTCCACAGGGCAGAGACAGACACTTGTTTCTCCTGGTCATCCTGAATGCTCAGCTCTAGAACAGCGCCTGGCACATGGGAAGTACTTAGCAAACACTTCTTAGATGAGCTAATGAATGATGCATAATTTAGTGCTGGGATGTTATGTAGAAAAATTGGATGCAATACCTACCCCTGAGCAGCTTATAGTTTAGCTTCCCCATATCATCTACCCAATTGTCCTATATAATAAAGAGGTAATATGCAAATTGACCATCATTCCAACACACAAGATAGCCGCCCCAATGTGGACACAAGATGGCCACCACAAGATGGCTGGCAGGGGAGGGCAGTTGTGGGTAATCAGGCCTTCAGGGGAGGGCAGTTATGAGTGACCAGGCCTGCAGGAGAGGACACTTAGGGGTGACCAGGCCAGCAGGGGAGGGCAGTTAGGGGTGACCAGGCCAGCAGGGGAGGGCAGTTAGGGTCTACCAGGGAGGCGGGGGAGGGCAGTTGGGAGCAACCAGGCCTGCAGGGAAGGGAAGTTGGGGATGATTGGGCCAGCAGGGGAGCAGTTAGGAGCAAACAGGCTGGCAGGGGAGTGGTTAGGGGGTCATCAGACTGGCAGGCAGAAGCAGTTAGGAGCAATCAGGCAGGCAGGCAGGTGAGTGGTTGGGAGCCAGCAGTCCTGGATTGTGAGAGGGATGTTCCAGATTGGAGAAGGTGTAAGCTGGGCTGAGGAACACACACATACACACACACACACACACACACACACACACACACACACACTACCTCCCCACCCACTCACCCCCGTGCACGAATTTCATGCACCAAGCCTCTAGTAGATGTATAACTGATGTATAACTCTTGTTTTTCCCTTCTTCCCTGGAATCCCTGGCATGCATTGAAACCTTGGTTCTTTCAGGAATTATGTCCACTGTCTTCAGATAGAGCGAGCTAGGGTATCTCAGTAGTTCAGCCTCTCTTCCCACTGTGATTTTGGCACTGAATGACAAGTGGAAGGGATGGGGTTACGGGGTGAAGGTGTTTCAATAAATGTGGACAAGGAAGACAAAAGAACTAGGCCACTTAATAGGGACCTAAGTTAACATATTTTCTGTTAGTTGTTGAGTCCTCTTGACCTTAACCTAAGGTTATCTATCAAGTTCTTAAATGATTGAATTTCTCTATTCTAATACCTCACATTCTGCCTGCAACAAGAAAATGAGAGCCTCCTTAAATATCTACTGGTGCCACAGAAATAGAAATTGTGAAAATCATGCGAGTATGCATCAGACAATTGTCCTTTAGTAATTACACCTATGGCACGGACACAAACAAAATGTTTTCTCAAAAAAGCACCTTCACACCAACCATTTCAGCCACTTGCTGCACCCAACTTGTAAGCTTACTTCGAATTCTCCCTATTGTTGTGAATAACAATGGTTAATTTTTGAAATCATGAACACAGAGATTACACAGTAGATAAAGAAATAATCATGTCATAAACACATATATTAACACAACGTACACAGTGCACTTTAGTCAAATATATTCAAGTGAGTTATCAAAAACTACTTTAAAGATTAATTACCTCCATTTTGAAGTGCACTTAGTAACAGTAACAACACCTGGAATTTATATAGGCACCTTTCTTCCTAAGGGCTCAAATCTTAGAGCAGCCGACTGCTCACTCATGAGAGGTGAGTTAATGTTCCCAGGTCTCCTGAGTACCATTGAGCCATTGAGTTCATCTTGTGTAATGTGTGGCACTCTGGAACCCTGATCTCTTATTGTGCCTCAATTGGATAAACAGCATGTTTCCAGAGAGAAGTGTCATTCATGTCGGCACATCATAATATTGAATTCTATTTGAACAGGGACCAAAGGTGACAAAATTAAAAAGTTCTCAATAAAAAAGACTTTTCTTGCACCAAAAACACATTGCAGTGACACACGAGACAGTTTGCACTAGAACATCTGCGACATTCCACCATGCGGTCTTCTCCGTTCTTTCATACATACATACATGTGAGAAAGATTCCTCATGGGCTGAAACATGCGTGTGTTTATATTTGGAATCTCTATCCTTTCCAGGTCTCTGGAAAACAGGCACACAGGTTTCAGTTTTAGGGTTTCCCTTTTTAGTAATTGCATTATTTGTCCTTCCTTAAGATTACCTTTCAAAAGCTTATGTTACCAATTCAAAGTAGGATGAGCATTTCACAGTAAGCTATCTTAGAAAATTGTCACTTCTTCTTATGCCTCCTGTACACAGTTTACTTTGTCACTACCTATGCAGAATTACATTTGAATACAACACTGTCATTTATTTCTTTGGCTTAACAACGACAGTGGGGATTGGTGCGATTATGACCTTTTTGAGGTGGCAGGAATTAAGGGAATGTTCCTTTTCTCAGGAATAGTAGTTGGAGAGAGGACAGTCTAAAATGAGAGAAACCGTGTACAAAGATAATAATTTAATAAAAAAATTAAAAATAAATAAATAAATAAATAAAATGAGAGAAACCTTTCACTTTTAAAGTTTATTGTGAAAGGTGTTTGATTCTCATTCTATTTCTTTTTGATTAATCTGAATAAGGATTTCTCAACATGGCCCTGAGTTTTTCTTTGCCCATTGAATCCTTCACAATGGAACTATCTTGCCCTTTGGTCATCAGAAACAAGGCTTAGAGGAGTAACAGTGTTACTGAGTCCTCACAGGGCCCCTCCTACAGGAAACACTCGAGTCCTTTAAATGGATTTTTCTCCTCTTTTTTCTTTTGGTCTCTAGCTTTCTCCTGGATTTATCACAGTTTTAACTTTGCATGGATTGTGTGATTATTTGAATAATAACCTATAGTTTCCAAATGAGCAGAAGCCACTATATCCTGGTCCTTAAGACAACAAGTGCTATAAATAAGTTGGTGGCCAATAAATGTGAAATAAATATGCAAATAAATCATTATAATAAAATTAATGGGACAATAAAGAAAGCAAAGAAATATAAAAAGAAAAGTTACAACTTGACTTTTCAGAAAGGCATGGTGTGATAACTTGGTGTTTTGCCTTTCAGAATTTAGTAATGGGGGGATAAGGACACATATGTAATAATTTAACCAATAAAGAAAAATTTTAAAAAACCAACAGAATTCAGTATGTGGTGAGTGAGAGGAAGAGTCATTTTGTGCATATTCTGTCTGTTCTTAATGCATTATTTATATATTTTTTGGTTTTAAATATTCTGGCTTCTGGAAAGCAACAACCAACTCCTTTAAATCAGTGGATGCTCATTAACACCCGAGAGAGAATCTAAATCTTTCTTTCATTTTCAATAGAAAGCAATTTAGCAAGAATAAAAAGCGATAGTAAGTATTGGTCTTTGGAATTATATGAAGAAAGGCTTTAGGCTGAGATTGGATAACATGGTATACGTTGTGTGTAAAAACATAGGGTGATTGACACTACTTGCAGCTTAATATGTTTGAAAATTTAAAATACTAAACAAAATTAATTGTCTGAATGTTCATCTTTGTGGCACATTTTCCCCCCTGCATTGATTAAAAGTAAAAAGCATGCTCTGTAGGCTGATAGAATGTTGATTGCTATTGGAAAGGGGATTGAGAAGCAACAGTAAGTCTTCCACAATTTGTTCTCCACCAAAGGTTTAATAACAAAACAATTACACATTTAAATCTCTATGAAAACTGTAGGATGAGATTTCCCTTATGAATTAGATATGTTTCTAAGTGAAGTAAATCCACTAAAATATAATCAGCACTGTCATATTTCACTTACAGAGACTGAAGTTGTTTAAGACTTTCAAACTGGTTCTTGTGGAGATACAAGAGAGGGTTGGATGACAGGTTCCTTATGTTCCATTAGAGGGAAGAAGGAAGGAAGCATCAGGATGTTATTATTTTGGAAGCTTAAGATGCTGCCCTTTAAATCTGATGGTGGTGGCAAGAAAAACTTACAGTTTTTGTAGAAGTTTCAGGTCTGTAAAAATATGGGTTGGTAGCTCCGTTATCACATTGCTAGACAGGTCCCTATTGGTGACAGTGAAAATCCAAAGCAATTATATTGGAAATAGATAACTTTATTATTACTCCTCACAAGTTTCATCATCTCACTTGACATAATAGAGAACATGATTCCATTTTTAACCAACCTGATAACTTGTTATACAACCAGTCTGTGTTAGCCAAATTATGTTTTCCATCACTTTCAGACATGTGACATTTCACTCAACCAGTTCCTGTCTGGAATTTTCTCTCAGCCCTTTTCCAACACATTCCCAACCTGGCTTCGATATCTACTTTGATTAATTTCTTCTGTTTTAGTATGAAGAGTACACTTTGACAATTCATTGTTTTATAATCCTATTTGGTTCATATATGTGACAGCATGTTTATTCAACTATAAGCTTTCTGAGGTTAAACCCATGCCTTCTATTTATTTTATATTCCTACTAAGATAGCATTACTGTGTACACTATATTTGTCCAGATAATCTTGAATGGGTAAGTTCAAAAATTTTTCATCTCTTTTATATAGTAGTATTTTTTAATAAGAAATTGAGAATTTAGAACTAAATATAATAGGACAGTTTGATCCAGAAAGTATCAGAAAGAAATTTTTCTAAAGAATGGGGAAAAGAGATTTGTCATGATCAGAAGAAATCAGAAATTTTTAAGACTCCAAAATATCCTTTTGAGGCAGAGAAGATGTTAAAGCAAAACATGTGAAATTGCCTAAGAATAAAACAAAAGATCTTATCTATTTTTGATGTTTTGGAACTGCTGGTCAATGTGTTGGAGCTACAAATAACTAAGACTTAGCTCTTTCTCTAAAGAATATTACAATTAGAACAAACAGCTCTATTATGAATCAAGGAATGAATGAAACAAGTGCTATTATAGAAGTACATATAAGAAACAAAGGAAGAAGTCTTCATACTTGGCCTGTGAAATTAAGAAGTGTCTGAACAAAACTGGATGATTTTAATTAATGGAACAAAAGGGGAGCAGCTTTTCAGTGGAGGGTTAAATTAAGCAGGATCACAGAAACAGATGCTCAGAAGTCAACTCATCAGGATTTAGCAAGTGATCCAATGTGTTGGAGGATAGAAGGCACGAGTTGGAGAGGATGGGGGTCTGAAAAAGCACATACAGACAGAATGGAAGGGCCATGAATACTTTCTGAGTCAGTGTTTGCCAGAGTAGAAGCCAGGCATCAGAATCAAGGAGGATGGTCATAAAAAGAACACATTCATAGTGCCTATCTGTAACTATCACATTGGAAGTGCCAGGGGTGGAGGGAGGAGGAGCCATGCATTTAAAGCCAGAGCTGTGATTTTTTTGAACATTAACATCTGAGAACTGTGTCAAGGACTTTGCTAAATAGCATGCAACAAGGAGGTAGGATATTAAGTAGGATAATGGCATAATATGCTATGGGTTGTGAAATGATATAAGTCTGACAGAATCATGGAAGATACACTGAGAAGCCAGAGTCAGAGGAGGGAACCTGGCAGGAGACTTTGACCCTGGACCAGCTGAAGAGAGTTTAAGGAAGGGCACTGGCAGGGCTTATGGTCTGTAAGGACATGAAGTGTAAGAGAGCTAGAAGGAAAGGGAGCCGTCTTTGAGCCTGGCTGCCAGGAGGGTGCTGATGGCACTAAAATAATAAGTCTAGGGGAAGGAATAGGCAGTGGCTTAAGAATTGTTTTAACAGATTGTTCTTGAGTGATTGTGATGACATTCAATTGTAGAGGTTGTGCCAGTTGGGAATTCTGACCTGGCTTTAGTGGAGGAGCACATGTGGGTCCTGGCACAGAAGGAAAGCCACAAGTGTGCAAGGATAAGGGAGTCCGACAACTGAGTAAGGTGACAATGATCTTGTACACCTAGAACACGTCCAGCAAAGTGCTACACTGAAAAAGAAAGGGCAGTCTTGGGGGAGAAAGAACTTCAGTGGCTATTCCTCTCCAGGAGAGATTGGTGTCATGAAGGCACAGTAAAATGACCTAACTTTTTTGTAAACTCAAGAAATATATATGCCTTGTTCAAGTTATTTCTTTTATCTTCTAAATTTCTTTCATCTTACTGATATTATGTGGTTGAAACATTATTGTTGGCAGTCTTAAAGAGGCAATTAGGCTCTTTTATTTGTAGCAGGAGTGGCTCTAAGTATAGGATAAGAGGGAGATTAGGAATTTTTCAAAATGTGGACTCCTTACCACTGTTTTCTGAAGTTTGTATATAAAACCCACATGTATTTGCTCTGACCTGCTCCTCCTCTCCAACCCACAGCCCAAATCCATCCCCATCCCCAAGATCTGATCAGGACAATCCCTTTGAGAAATGAGCAAGCTCTTATGAGTGAGCTGCCCTTAATTTTTTTGCCATATGATATTTTTAATTCTAATGCAGTGCCTTGTACACACTAGGCACTTAACAAATATTTATGGATTTGGCTAATGATACTAATGAATTAAATTGAAGTATCTTAATTGTTTATGAATTTCATGAATTATTTTTCAAATTGTGTTTTGTGTGTGTGTGTGTGTGTGTGTGTGTGTGTGTGTGTGTGTGTTAGGGAGAGGGAGAGAAAGAAACATTGATATGAAAGAGAAACATTGATCGGTTGCCTCCCATATGTGTCCCATCTGAGAATTGAACCCACAACCCAGGTGTGCTCCCTGGGAATTGAACCCGCCACCTTTCAGTGTATGGGATTATGCTCTAACCAACTGGTCACAGCTTTCAAATTACTCTGATTGAGTTATTTCCCCCAGTCTTTTCTGAATGTCAAAATAAGGTATAAAAAATGGAGAAGAGGTTAATTAATAAATTAATTTCTGTTTTTAGACCTCAAATCAGAAGGAAGAGCTTTCTTCCCTAATTCCACCATTTGTAATCCTATCTAATAAGAGTGTAATATGCAAATTAACCATCACTCTGCTACACCCACAAGCCATGCCCTCCAGCCACGCCAATCAGGAACAAGTATGCAAATTAACCCCAACCAAAATGGCTGCAACCACTGAGCCAGCAGGAGGGAGGCTTTGTTTCCCTCAGCAATGGGGGAAGCCAAGCTTTCCACCTGCCCTTGCTGGCCTAGGCCTCCACTCAATGCTACAAAGTTTCAAGTATAGAAGGTAAATAAATTCCAACAGAAATGACCACAGCCACGGAGCTGGAAGAGCAGGAGGCTAGGGTTGCCCCCAGTTATGGAAGAAGCCAAGCTTTCCACACACCCAGGCCTGCCTTGGTCTCAGCTTAAAGCTATAAAGTTTCAATTATAGAAGATAAATGAATTCCAACAGAAATGGCTGCCACCACTGAGTGAGCAGGAGGCTTGGCTCCACTCCAGCTACAAAGTTTCAATTGTAGAAGACACTAGGGCCTCCACTTGGGTCACCAGGGGGCATGGCAGGCCTTCAAACCACTACAGCCCTCTCACCTAGGCTGCTCCATGCCCCAAGGGAACCCCCAACCTGATCTGGGACACCCTTCAGGGCAAACAGCTGGCCCCCACCCATGCACTAGGCCTCTATCCTATCTAATAAAAGAATAATATTCAGATTGACCATCATTCCAACACACAAGTTGGCTGTCCCATGTGGTCAAAGATCCTGCCCCCATGTGGACACAAGATGGCCACCACAAGATGGCCAGCAGGAGAGAGCAGTTGGGGGGACCAGGCCTGCAAGGGAGGATTGGGAGGGACCAAGCCTGCAAGGGAGGGCAGTTAGGGGTTACCAGGCAGAAGAAGGAAGTTGGGGGCAAACAGGCTGGCAGGGGAGCACTTAGGCATCAATCAGGCTGGCAGGGGAGTGGTTAGGGGTGATCAGGCTGCCAGGCACAAATGGTTAGGGGCAATCAGAAAGGCAGGCAGGTGAGCAGTTGGAAGCCAGCAGTCCTGGATTGTGAGAGGGATGTCCGACTGCCCGTTTAGGCCCAACCCCAGTGGATTTCACTGGGATCGGGTCTAAACGGGTAGTCGGACATCCTCTGAGGGGTCCCAGATTGGAGAGGGTATAGGCTGGGTTGAGGGATAACCCCCAACTCCATGTACAATTTTCATGCACGAAGCCTCTAGTATAATATAATTTTAACTTCCAATGAAACACAGCTATGTGAGGGATAATGAATTAATAGCAATACAGATTTTTTTTTTTTATCAAGGCTTATATCTACAAAACATATATTTGAACAGAAAAAGGTCCATGAGCTCTCTGAATCACTTTCAATGAGCCTAAGTCTCATTCCTAACGTCAGTGTTTGCTTCATCTGCTCTTGAAGTCATAATTTCTCAAGAAATATAAGCACATTTGTTCCTTTCTTTATAATTAATTAATAGTATTTCAGTTAGTCAGTTATTCATTTAGCAAGCATTTATTGAGAATTAACTACACTTTAGTCATTAGAGATGATAATTACTGGGTTTAAGGAGCTATGAAAATTCATTTATTCCTAAGCACACATATACATGAAATTACTCAAAGAAAACAGGCAGGGAAATTAAAGTAGGTCAAATCCATATTAAGCTCATGTCTAATTTTAATTTGCTTTTGACTTTAGGATAATGTTGGTTTTCTTAATGGATTTTGAATCTCCAGTAGTCTACAGGATTTTGATTGCTACTAGTGGAAAAGCAGTCTCACTAGTCAATTAAATTTATCATCTTGGAAAAAGCAATCATATTTTCCTAGTAGACAATGCTACTTACAGTTCTCCTAAATTTTTTAATGAAGAAAATGTCTTCTCTGGAACAAAATCAATTTGATTTCTAGGCAGAAACCTGTAAGACATGGTGAGAGTCAGCACTGTTGGTTTGTGTCTGCTGCAGTAACCAGTTATCCTTGGGACAGGCCAGTGATCTGTCCCAAGCCTCCTTTGAAGTCACAAAGTGAGGTAGGTTCTGGTGTGGAAATAAGGCTGGAGTTTCTCACTGAGGATATCCACATGTCCTCTCTAGGAAATGCTGTCATAAGTAGTTTGAGGTGCTGAGTGTGATCTATAAAGCTACATTTTGTTTAAATCCTCATCATTTTAGAAAGTGTTTCTTTCTCAAATACACATAAGTGATATCAGATTTGAAACCTGTTAATAATTCTGTAGAAGGCTTTGAGAGAATTTTTTTGTAAGGCATGTTCCTTAGGAGAAAGCCAGAAAGAGCAAAGCTTATCCAACCTTAAAGTAGTTTCTGGAGCCACAAACAAATTTTACATTTGTTTTACTTTGTGTGTAAATGGAATCCTCTAAGAGAAATGGCAGAAAGTGGGGGTCAGCCGCCATCTGCCTTACAGCAGTGCTGAATGAGAGATAATGAGCATGAAAATGATTTAAAAGCTGAGTGAAGCTAAACAATAGAAGACATAGATGTATTTTGTTAAGTTTTCTAGTATTCACTCTCATTATCCATGAGAAAAGTAATAAACTCTTTGTATTCCCTGAGTGGGATCATCTCTTTTCTTATTAAACATGCTTATCTGCAATCTGATGGATAAATGTACAGCTTGGAAATAGCCTTAGCTCTTACTTTGGTAGAGAATAATGGTTAGGCTACTATAAATGTTTGGACTCCAACTTTTCCAATCACCCATCAAACCAACCAACCAACCAACATTACTAATTGTTTACTCTAAGTAAAGAACTATCATTAAAATAAAAACAAAATAATTTTAAGTTTTCCAGTGCAAATGTGTAATAATTAATTCATCTGCCTTCCAGTCCCCATAAAAAACACATACACATTTTTGGCAATTAGTATCACTAATCAGATTCTTTGGCCTATCAGAACACATTAGATGTCTTTCTCTTTAGAATTAAAAAAATTTTTTTTGAGAGAGATAGATCATGTGACAAATGCCATTGGCAGTAAGAATCACTGGGTAACTAACCACTTTCATATACATTATCTCATTTCTGAGAACATAGGCTTAGTTATGAGTTCAGCTGAGTGGATGCACAGAAATAGTGACTGTCCTCAAAAACAAGAAGTACAGCTGAAGACCTACATGATGGCCGCTCTAGGTAAGGCTTAGACCCCTTTCAAATAAATCTAGTTACATGGGCATTTTATAATACTCCAGTTTCAGACTAAAATTGTTAAATTCCTTGTCAATATATTTTTTTCAAATATATTGGGTAGCCTCTCATTTACCAAAGTTCATTGGATACTTACAGAACAGTGAGTGCATCGCATGACAGAAAGGTAGAATTTGTAAGAATCTTTATTCCGTTGCCTTCCAAATCCCTAAAAGTCATGGAGGAAATATGTTTTTAATATTTTTGTGCAAATTGCATGTATAGAGGCACTTTTTGTTGATATGATTGTTCTTTTATTTATTTTTACTTTGTTTCAATTTTTTATGCTTCCCTCCTATTTACTGCAGTTAGTATAATTCATATTATGCTTCTTTTTTCCTTTCAATTGATGTTAGAACTTAATAAAATTGAGAGAAAGGGCAGCCCAACATTTAGTGAGTATTTGTTTATGCTGGTTACCATGCTGTTAATTATCCTAATATTACCCCTATAATAGCAGTAGCTGCCATTTATTGGATTTTTATGTTGTCAGGTACTGTTTTGAGTACATAAGTTAATATTATCACCCCATGTCACCTGTGAATAATTTGAGTTTCTCATAAATTCACTTTTCTTCTGGTTAAACAGCTAGTAAGTGGTAGAACTGCCCTTCTAATCCTTATCTGTCTTACTGTAAAGCCTTGACATTTAACCATTGTGTAATATATACTTACACATTATATTCTGTCAATATTGTCTTTATTTTGCTGAAGGAAAAACTCAGACCTAAGTTGTCTTCCAATTCCTAAATGCCAGAGTCAGGATATATATATATCCTGATTTGCAGGATGGAGAGTGGCCACTCTTTCTACTATGCCTCAGTGAGCTCTTTATGCCATAAAAGCCTTTTGATAACATGCATATAAGTAAATATACAGTAAGTATACACAAAACCACCTACTAGTATTATAGTAATTCTGAGGCCAGTTTAGAGAGAATCAATAACTTAGGTACTAAATTTTACCATTTTGTGGGCTTTAAGTCCCCTGGTTTGATGTGAGAAAAGTTATAGTGGACTTTCCCAGTGTAGGAAATGGCTACCTGTGACCACACTGCCTATCTCAGGGAACCATGAGGATAAATGTGACAAAGAATTGTGGATAGGGATAATGAAGCCATGAAGGAATTTAAATGAATGATTAAATAAGTATTGATTAAAAGCCAACAAAGAATTGAAATAGTTTAACACTTTCATTTAACTGAGTTTTGTTGAGCTCCTATTATGTGCCAATCATTGTACTAATCATAGGTGGGTTTCTGCCCTCATGAAATTTCTAAAAGGGTAGAGGACACACAGTAAATCAGTGGTTCTAGTACTTTGAAGTAGGTGTGCAGGGTAGAAACTGGGTGGCATAGTGGAAGCCTGTTCTTGGCATAAGGGAGCACAGAGGCAGCCACTGAAATCAGTAAATGTGTCAAGGATATCTTCCAGGAAGTGATGATCAAGGGACCTTTTAAAGGGAACCAGAGATGACCAAAAGAATAAAGGAGCAAGACTTTTCAGGTCAACCATGTGTGCTGAGGGAAGTGACAGTAGGTGCATGTGTAAGGAAGGCGTGAGGCTGAGGAGCAGAGAAAGAGACCATATAAGGTGAAGGAGAGAAATGATGTTTCCAAAGTGCTCAAGGGGGAAGTATGAACTTTACCCTTACACCCATTGGAATTCTCAAAAGATATTTAAACAAAAAAGTAACAGTATCAGATTTTAGTTTTGGAAAGAACATAGATGAATTTTTATGTAACTATAAATTAACTTCAGGGCTAGCTTCCTCACACTGTGCCAATAACAAACTAACACCAACATTCATACTCACATCCAGTTAAGTTGAGGCATTTGGGCACACATCTGGTTGGGAAGGGCTTCTAAGTAGTTATTAACCATAGACCTTTACACAAAAAGATGTTAATTAATGTTGTATATTTGGAACTAGTATAACCAACATAGAATTGTATATTAACTATACTTACATTAACAAAATAAAACTTTTAAAAAGAAGCAATGATATGCCATTATAAGAGCAATATTTTTTATTATTCTTATAACATGGAAACTTGCATGCTAAAATTGATTTGTTAGGATGAAGACTATCAACATAACTTCCTGTTCAAAATGCTATCTAGATATGTGTGTGGCATGGAAAAGGAAACAGATATCAAAGAAGCTATGAATGCATCAGTATGCCATATAACCTGAGAATAAATGTTATACAGTTTAATTTTATGAGATGAAACAAAATATATCTTAGGTGATAATTTTTCTTGTAAACTCCAAATTTGAAATCACTTCCAGCATTGCTCATCCAAAGTTTCTTCTTAAGAGAAACATTCATAATTTACAATATTCAAAAGCCACACTGGAACTGGCATTAAATCTAAGAAGTGATGTAGGAGACATTTGGGCAAAGAAAACAACTCATGAGCACGTTAAGCTGCACAACTAATTTCTGATATTGTGGTCTCTCCTGATGAATAGAGAAATAATGATTTTATGTGATTAACTTGCAAAGGGTCATATAGACCCCTGCTGATGGATCATTCTAGCCTATTAATAAACTGACAATCTAATTATGAGAGTAACTTTGTTGGTAGGGCAAACATTTTGGCATTTCAGTGACGCTTGATCTGCAAGGGCACATTTTCCTCTGTTAAAAATGTAGTTGGGACTAATCTTTTAGGAGATTCCACCCAATTTATATGTAGTTAGGAAATAATAATGAACATTGTCTTTGATCAACCACTGAAAATGTAAACATGCCTTAGGACTAAAAGAAAGGAAAGGAGATTAAATTAAAAAAATCAACTGGCTTAAAATATACATGAGCCATGGTCAGAAAGTAGCAACAGTAATTGTGACTGGAAATACAGGAGATATTTTGACTAATAAAAATCATAGTGGTCTTGATTTTTCTAAAGTTTTTTTTTTAAGCTGGTGCTAGATGTCATTGCAATGTACAGATAGATATATTGAAAGGGAAGTGAATACTTACAGAAAAAACAAGGAATTTAATCCAGTGAATAGCTGCTGTGAAATTCTGGTTATTGGATTGTCATCTAGAATCCTGACAACAGATCACAAACACTTCCAATGTCAGAGATATTTTTTAAGTAAAACCAGGAAAAATTAAAGGCCTGTGACAGTCCTGCCTCTGTCCAACACCTGCTGTTCCCCTTCCTGTTCCTTCACACTAGGCTTACTCTTCTCCATGAGAGCCTTCTCTTCACCTGTGGCAAGGCAACTCTTTCCTCCAAAAGTTCAGATTAGAATCGAGCAAGTCCATAGTGATGGACTTTCAGACCCAAATTTTACCCTTCACCTCTGGACACGTGGGTCCCACACAAGCTATTTACTCAATGGCTGAACTTAGAACCCCTAAATGCTTTGATCCACTAATTGACTAAATAAGAATGAATTGAAAAAAATATTTAGAAAATCACAAATGATTCAATGGTCTCACAGTATTTAAATGATGTATTTAATGGTGTTGACAGAAATAAATTTATTAGAAGCTTAGAGGGTGAAAAAGTGAAAATATTTACATGTTCAAATTACTGTTTTTAAGTCTATATGGCATTTCCTAGAAAAAATAGACTAAGGGGAAATATGCCTTCTTTTATTTTGTGGCTTTCGAAGCCAAGTACCATTTCCTCTTATTGCCAGAGGTTCTTGAGGATCTAGAGAAGGGAGTGACATTGAGAACCTACTATATGGCAGGCACAATGCATATGGCACTTTACATATGTCATGCAAGCCAATCCTCATAACATCACTCTAAAAAAGAATTATGATTTCAGTCAACAGATGAGAAAAGAGGCCTAGGAAGATTAAGAAAGGTACCTGCAATATTAAGCCTGGGACAACAGTTTATACAGAGTCTAGATAAAGTTGAGGCCCTGATTTTTTTCCATTAGACTAGGCTGAACTATGGAAAATAGGCAAGCAGACACAGAGTGCCTTCCCATTGTCCTTTGTTCATTTCCCTGATGAAAACACAGACATCTGAGGTGAGACCCCTTGGGGTGAGCTTGATGGCTCAGCCTAGAAAGTGGTGACACACCAAAAGCCACTATACATTGAGACTTTTCTATGAAGGCTCTGGGAACCCAAAACATTCTAAACTTGCTTACTTTCTAGATCAATGGTTTTCCACAGAGGGCAATTTCTCTCCCAAGGGATATTTGAGAGTGTCTACACACATTTGTGGTTGAAACACTCAGGCAGTTAGTACTACTGGCATCTAAAAAGGTAGATGTAGAGGCCACAGAAGCTGCTAAACATCCTAAAATGCACAAGGACATTACGTCATACCCCAATCAAAGAATTATCTGGGACTACATGCCAATAGAGCTGAGGTGAGAAATGTGGCCATAGGTAAACACTGGGTGATAGAGACCCAGGAAGCCCAGTTCTGGGCTCAGAGGCCAACCTGCAAGGGCATGGCACCTGTTACTTTCACACAACTACTACTCAAATTGTTGGGTCAAGTGCTCCAGATTATGTGACAACTAGAAAATAAGTATAGTAAACAAGATACACAAATAGATAGAAACTGTGAACACTGATAAATATCATTAACATTGGGACAAAAAAAAGCTAGAATACTTACAGCCAAGTTAGTTGATGCAGGTCCTTGAACACTCCAGGTCTGAGGACTGTAATGCAGTTGTGGTTGAGATATCTACAAATAGCATGAATGAGTGAATTAGATAAACTCATAACTCCATTTTAGTCACATGAATTAGAATATGAGCCATTGCTGATGACCATGAAGCATGGGCATCTGTTTCTAAAAGCATTTTACTAAGGGGGAGGGGAGAAACCAAGGGACACCAGGAGACACAGATAGTCACAAGCCTACTGTGTGCAACATCACAGTCAGAACCAGGAAAGTGGCCCAAAATAGCATGTTGGTATATTATGTTTCAGAATAAGGGTAGAATAATATGGGCATGTATGGCCTTTGCTTTTGTCCTTTTTGGTCACATCCTTAGTAGACTAGCATTTTTAAGAAAGTGTATTAGGTAAGGTAGCATGCGATAGAAAAAATAAGAGCCAAAATATTGTGGAAATGCCCCAAATTTGAGTAGACAAGGTTAAGGAGAGCGTCAAAATCTTTCTTTCAATGTAGTAGCTAATTTTAACCCTTTGTAATAATGTAATCTTCCCATTTCTCTACAACTAAGTCACACCATTCTAAAGTACTATTCTACCCTTTTAATCCTTACTTAAAATTATACTATATTATAATTATAAAGGGATTACTCACAATATTTGCAGATTATGTAATCCAAAAAATGCTTTACTGGATATGTGTCTGATGCAATTATGCTGAAGAAATCTGGTGGGAATAAGATAAAAGAATCACGTAATCATGGTTTGTGTGCTTTATCAGGTTGTTGAATGTGTGATCCACTTTCTTTCCCTAAAGACATTTGTGAACTTGTGAAGACATTTCTAAGGACAGATGGCTGAGAACCCAGCTGATACCTGATGACCCTGTAGAACCCATACAGTGAGACCGGGCATCTCTGGTATGTACCACTGAACTTTGGTGTGACATGAAGAGGAAACTAATGGTGGTTCTGCTTCTGCAAATGGGAACTACGTCAGTCTTTCTGCTCTGACCTGCAGGAGTGCTCACCATGAGAAACCAACCAGTCTCTCACAGCCAAGTTCTACTGCAAACTCCTCATTTCTCTTTGTTCTATTTCCACAAAACTAAAAATAAAAAAAAATAAGAGGGCAAGTTTTATTCTTTTCTATATTGAGATGCAGAGTGAGAACAAGGAGAGTTGGCAAAATGCTTGAGGTCCAAAAAGACACCAGAGGTTGAACTGGAGCTGGTTCACCAATTTCAACTTGCCAAATCATGATTTATTAATACTTTTTAAAAATTTCTTTGTTTAAAGTATTATTTATAGTCTTATATATTTCTCCTTTTAACCCCATTGATCTCTCCTTGGCCACTTCCAACCCCCACACATGCCTTCACCCTCCTAGTGTCTGTGTCCATTAGTTATGCTTATATACATGCATATAAGTCCTTTGGTTGATCTCTTACCCCTTGCCTCCTGCCTTCCCTCTCAAGTTTGATGGTGAATTGGATTATTCTCTGTCTATGGATCTATTTAAATACATATATAATTTTATTGATTTTTTTACAGAGAAGAAGGAGAGTGATAGAGAGATAAAAACGTCGATGTGAGAGAAACATCAATCAGCTGCCTCCTGTATACCCCCTACTGGGGACGTGCCTGAAACCAATATACATGCCCTTAACTAGAATTGAACCTGGGACCCTTCAATCTGTAGGTGGACACTCTATCCACTGAGCCAAACCAGTTAAGGCTTGATCTATTTTTGTTCATCAGTTTATGTTGTTCTCTGACAGGAAGAAGGAGAAGGAGAGGGAGAGGGAGAGGGAGAGGGAGAGGGAGAGGGAGGGGGAGAGGGAGAGGGAGAGAGAGAAATCTATGTGAGAGACTCATTGATTATTTGCCTCCCCCATGTAATCTGACTGGGCCTGGGATTGAACCTGCAACCAAGTATGTGATCTTGACCAGGAACTGAACTGTGGTCTTTTGGTGCACATGCTGTCACTCTAACCACTGAGCACGAAAGCCAGGGATGTGCACTATTTTTAATTTCACTTAGCATAATGCTCTCTGTGTTCATCCATGCTGCTGCGAATGGTAAGAATTCTTTTTTTTTTTTATAGCAGTGTAGTATTTCATTATGTAGATGTACCACAGGTTTTTAATCCATTTATCTGCTGATGGTGCATGTGTGCTGCTATGAACATATGAACACCTGTCCTTTCTAATTGGTGTTTCTGATTTCTTGGGATATATTCCTAGAAGTGGGATTACTGGGTCAAATGGGAGTTTCATTTCTTTTTGAATGCCCAGTGTTTTATTTTGCCTTGTTTTTTCCCCAATATTTTTAATTGATTTTTTTAAAAATTAATTAAGGTATTACATATGTGTCCATATCCCCCATACCCTCCCCACCCCACTCTCATACATGCCCTCACCCCCTCTACTGTCTTTGTCCATTAGTTATGCTTATATGCATGCATAAAGTCTTTTGGTTGATCTCTCTCCCTTACCCCCACCCTCCCCTACCTTGTCTCTGAGGTTTGACCATCTAATCAATGCTTCTCTGTTTCTGAATCTGTTTTTGTTCATCAGTTTATGTTGTTCATTATAATTCTCAAATGAGTGACATCACGTGATATTTATCTTTCTCTGTCTGACTTATTTCACTTAGCAAAATGCTCTCCAGCTCCATCCATGCTGTTGCAAATGGTAGGAGTTCCTTCTTTAAAATAAAAAAAAAATAAAAAATATATATATATATATATATATATATATATATATATATATATATATATATATTATTGATTTTTTACAGAGAGGAAGGAAGAGGAATAGAGAGTTAGAAACATCAATGAAAGAGAAACATCAATCATCTGCCTCCTGCACACCTCCCACTGGGGATTTGCCTGCAACCAAGGTACATGCCCTTGACTGGAATCGAACTTGGGACCTTTCAGTCTGCAGGCTGACGCTCTATCCACTGAGCCAAACCATTTAGGGCTCCTTATTTTTTACAGCAGCATAGTATTCCACAGTTTTCTAATCCACTCATTTTCTGATTGGCCCTTAAGCTGTTTCCAAATCTTAGTTATTATAAATGGTGCTGCTGTGAACATAGGGGTGCATATATTATTTCTGATTGGTGTTTCTAGTTTCTTGAAATATATTCCTAAAAATGAGATTACTGGGTCAAATAGGAGTTCCATTTTTAGATTTTTTTGAGAAAACACCATGTTGTTTTCCACCAGTCTGCCTTCTCACCAGCAGTGCACAAAGGTTCCTTTTTCTCCACATCCTCGACAGCAATTGCCATTTGTTGATGATAACCATTCTGACAGGTGTGAGATGTTACCTCATTGTAGTTTGATTTGCATCTCTCAGATGATTAGTGACTATGAGCATGTTTTCATATGTTGCTTGGCTTTCTGTATGTCCACTTTTGCCCATTTTTTAAAATTGAATTGTTTCTCTTCCTCTGTTAAGATGTATGGGTTCCCTATAATTTTTGGAGTTTAATCCCTTATTGGGTATAACATTGACAAATATGTTCTCCCATGCAGTGGGCTTTCTTGTTGTTTTGTTGATGACTCCTTTTTGCTGTACAAAAGCTTTTTATTTTGATGTAGTCCTATTTGTTTATTTTCTTCTTAGTTTCCACTGTCCTTGTAGCTAAATGGGTAAAGATATTGCTATGACATATGTCTGATATTATGCTGCCTATGAATTCTTCTAATATACTTATGGTTTCCCATCTTACATATAAGTCCTTTATCATTTTCAATTTATTTTTGTGTATGGTGTAAATTGGTGGTCTAGTTTCATATTTTTTGCATGTATCTGTCCAATTTTCCACCACCATTTATTGAAGAAACTTATTTGACTTCATTGTATGCTCTTGTCTCCTTTGCCAAATATTAATTGAGCATAATGGCTTGGGTCAATTTCTCTGTTTAATGCTGGATCTTGATCTGGCATCTAGAAGGGTCCAGCAATCTGGAAAAGGGCTGTGTGTAAATTAAATAAGAGTCCAGAGATGAAACATAATTTTGAAAGGCATTTGTGGGGAGTAGAGGAGCTTGGCTAAAGAAAACTAAGTTCTCCTTGTCTCAGGACCCCTTGCTTTTTATTAACACAATTTGTTCTAAGGTAAGGTGGAGATATACACATCAAAGGGTAGGGTTAGGTACAGAATCCATTGTCAATTGGAAGAATTTGCCTATGGCTGTTCAGGTGTTTGGCCAACAGAAGGCAATAACATATAGATTGAGAGGCCCTGAGCTGTCTGGCAATAAACAATCAATTTATGTGTCCTTTTCAGGTTTGGGGAAATGCTTTTAGCTATTCCCAATAGGAGATAACATTTGTGACTCAGCTCTTGTTGAGTCCCCAAGTTTCATCAATCTTTCAATTATGACATGCTGGAATTGGCTTTCAGCATCTGTTCTGTTCCATTGGCCTATATGTCTGTTCTTGTGCCAGTACCAGGCAGTTTTGAGAATAGTGGCTTTGTAACATAGCTTGATACCTAGTAATGTGATCCCTCCAACTTTGGTCTTCTTTCTCAAGATTGCTTTAGCTATTCAAGATATTTTTTTTTATTCCATGTGAATTTTTGGAGACTTTGTTCTAGGTCTGTGAAATATGCCTTTGGTATTTTAATGGAGATTGCATTAAATCTATAGATTGCTTTGGGTAGTTTGAACATTTTAATGATGTTGAATCTACCAATCCATGAACATGGTATATTCTTCCATTTGTATATGTCTTCCTCTATCTTTTTTTGGAATGTCCTATAGTTTTCTGAGTAAGGACTTTTACCTTCTTAATTAAATTTATTCCTAGGTATCTTTAATTTTTTTGTGTGCAATGGTAAGTGGGATTGTTTTTGTTTGTTTGTTTCTCTTTCTGTGAGTTCATTATTGGTGTATAAAAAAGCCATAGATTTCTGGGTGTTAATTTTGTATCCTGCTACATTTTCAAATTTATTTATTAAATCTATTAGTTTTTTTGATGGAATCTTTAGGATTCTCTATGTACAATACCATGTCATCTGCTAATAATGACAGTTTTACTTCTTTTCCAATTTGGATGCCTTTTATTTCTTCTTGTCTGATTGCTATGGCTAGCACTTTCAGTACTATGCCAAACAAGAATGGTGAGAGGGGGTATCACTGTTTTATTTCTGTTCTTAGGGGAATTGGTTTTAGTTTTTGCCCATTGAGTATGATGTTGGCTGTAGGTTTGTCATATAAAGCTTTTATTATGTTGAGGTATGATACATTATTCCCAGAGTTTTTATTAGAAAGGATGTTGGATTTTGTCAAATGCTTTTACTGCATCAACTGATATGATTATGTAATTTTTATCTATCAATTTGTTTATGTGAGGCATCATGTTTATTTATTTGTGGATGTTATACCATCCTTGCAACCCCAGAATAAATCCCACTTAGCTATGGTGCATGATCTTTCTAATGTAATGCTAGATACGATTTGCTAGAATTTTGTTGAGGATTTTAGCATCTATGTTCATCAGATATATTGGTCTGTAATTCTCTTTCTTTGTAGTGTCTTTTCTGGTTTTGGAATTAGGGTAATGCTAGCATCATAGAAAGAGCATGGAAGTATTTCTTCTTGATTTTTTTGGGATAGGCTGAGGAGGGTAGGTTTTAGTTCTTCTTAGAATGTTTGTTAAAACTCCCCTGTAAAGTCATCTGGCCCAGAGCTTTTGTTTGCTGTAAGTTTCTTGACTACTGTTTCAATTTCTTCCATAGTTATGGGCCTATTCAGATTTTTTGATTCTTCCTGATTGAGTTTTGGAAAATCGTGTTTTTCTAGGAACATATCCATTTCTTCTATATTGACTAGTTGTTCATAGTTTTTTGTTTGTTTGTTTTTACAATCTTTTGTATTTCTGAGGTATCTGTTATTATTTTGCCTCTTTCTTTTTTTATTTTGTTTATTTGGCTCATATCTTTTTGCTTCTTGGTGAGTCTGGCTAGAGATTCATCCAGCTTGTTTATCCTTTCAAAGAACCAGCTTTTGGTTTTATTGATCTTTTGTATTTTTAAAATTTATTTGGGTCTCTATGTCATTTATTTCTGCTTTGGTCTTTATTATTTTCTTCCTTTTGCTCACTGTGGCCAAGCAATGCCTATGGCAGCAGAGATGGGTCAGCAAGAGGCTCACGTACCCAGAGGGTCACTGGAGGGCCAGGCAGAGGGAAGTGTGTGGCCACAGTGGCAGACTGGCAGTAGGGTTACACACTCTGGGGCTCCCAGGAGTCTGTGGCCTGGGAGGCTGGTGTCCCAGTGTCTGTGGGTCTGAAGCTGAGATAGCATGTCTCTGGTCAGAGTAGCTGTAGGGTCCCAGATGTTGTCTAAGGCAAGCCTGGGTGGTGATGAGGTTAGGCTCCTAGTCACAGCAGCTCTCACCTTCAAGTTTTCATCGTTTCTTTGCCAGCACTGGCCACCCTGGAGTGCTTGCAGTGGTAACAGGGGCTCTCCTCTAAGAGAGCCCAGTCCATCAGCCCCGGAAAATTCTGCAGGATCTAACTGTCCCTTGTGCTCACATACACACACATAAACTGCACACGTTCACACACTCCCCTTTCGCTCTCTCACTGCTGTCTTTCCCCAATCATGATTTACTAACCTTCAAAGCAATTTAGCAGTCTAGTATGGATTCAACAAGAACACTATCAGGAGTATCTAAGTAAATAATTTCCTTTTCCTGTGCTCATTATACAATGAGAGTTAACCCTGAATACATATTTACCAAAGGCCATTAGAAGCAGGAAATATCCACAGAAATAATAGTAACTAATGACTACATAGTCTATTAAATGGCTCCCCTAGCTCTTATTTGGATTTATTTTGGTTTCTAAAATATTATACAACACTTTCTTAGTTGTTATGATACTACACTGCAAAACTATTGATAGGACATGTATTCACTGGGCACCCGACTGTACTCTGAATTTGCTTATATCATAATTATTACTTAAAAAAGCCTATGAATCATGAATGTGTTATAGGTGTGTTAGGATATTGATCGTTCAATCCTCTCTCTGGGTAGTTAGGTAAAGTCAAGATCAGCTTCCAGCTACAAATAAAACTGAACTTTTAACCCAAATGTTGAACATATATTGTCATTTTACCTGTGTACCACCATGTGGGAAAGGTTGTACTATAGAGCATATGCTTTACATTCATAGTGATACAAAAAAACATCAATTTCAGTCCTACAGAGTAAACATGAAACCCAGTGAGTCCAGTTGTCATTACAACCTCCTCCCCTTGTACCATGTATGTGAAGAGACCTATCACATTACAGCATAAATTCTGTTTTTGGTTTAAACTTCCTCTATGGGCCCTGGCTGGTGTGGCTCAATTGGTTGAGCATCATCCCATGAACTGAGAGATGCTGATTTGATTCCTGGTCAGGTCACATACTCTGGTGGCAGGCTTGATACCAAGCAGGGGACATAAAGGAGGCAGCTGATTGATGTTTCTCTCTCTTTCTCCTTCTCTATCTAAAATCAATAAAAGCATATTAAAAAATAAAATTCTTCTATGAATACAATGAGCCCATACAGATCAATTTTTGTTGTAACATTTTCTGAGCCAGTGAAGTGATGTATTGAAAGTTGAATTATAATAGCAAATATAAATAGAAAAAGAATATAATACTACAGTATGGGTATATTGAAGTTCCTTTAAAATATAAATTTTACTGCCTAATTAGTACTATTTACATTTTTTTCAAGATAATTAATTCAAAATGCAATACACATTTTACCCACATATTGTCAATCTTGAAGAGATGAATTGTGAATTCAACCTTGTGCTTTTATTTATTTATTTATTTATTTTTATTATTGTTGTTGTTGTTGTTAATCCTCACACAAGGACATTTTTTCCTATTGATTTTTAGAGAGAGTTGGAAGGAGGGAGAGGTAGGGAGAGAGAAAAAGAGAGAGAGAGAGAAACATTGATATGAGAAACATCAATCTGTTGCTTTTCTTTTACGCAATCCTGACTGGGAATCAAATTGGCACCTTGTTATGTGCCTTGACTGGGAATCGAGCCCACAGCCTTTTGGTGTATAGGACATTGCTCCAATCAACTGAGCCACCTAGCCAGAGCTGCATGACTCACCTGAAGTGTACAGCCTAACTGCCTTCACTGACACAAGTTAAGACACCATCTTCTTAAATAACAAAGAGTTTCTAGTCTATTTAGTTAGCTTGTTGGCACCCAAGAAAGAACTGGAGTCTTAAGTGCCCTGTCTCAGGTGACAAATTTTTACTCTAGTCTCTAGTATCCCCTTTATTATTTGGAGAATACTAGTTTGGTGAATATATTAAGGGAAATTTGGAAAACTGACAATTGGGCAAATGATGTTCTCTTCTTATTCAGAGTGGAGATAGGAGTCCATTTAATATACTTTACATTTAATAGTTTTTCTAATAATAACTTACTGGTTAATGAATTCCTGCTGTTTCAGCATCAGGAATTTTCAAGCAGAAACATCAAGAATTTATGTATCTAAAACTAAAGCAAATATATGTTTTAATGACATGCATGTTTATGGGCTATTTTTAAACCCAACATGGTATATTCATGAGCCAGGTGACTCATTGAATTACATTTTGTTGCCAATGATTGCCTTGAACAAGAACAAGTCTAACATGGAATTTCTAAATTATATAAGGTTTATGTTACAATGAGGAGGAGAATGGCTGGTAGTTTCCATGGTAACAGTGAGAAAGTATTATAGTCAGTTTTATAAATTATACTTTATTTCTCTGGAAGATTATCTTGAACTGCTTCTCCCCCAAATTAGAAAGACTTGATATTTTTAAAGATTATTAAAGTCAATCAACTAATCAATAACAAAGCTTTCAGATAATTGAGCAACATTTATTCACCTGGCAATAAAAATTTCATTTTGAATTAGTAATTTATTCTTCTGGGCACCTAACTGACCTCAACTTCATTGCGAATATTTACAGCATTTCAGACCAGAGAGAATCACTTAATGTTAAATTTGGTATTTCTTAAGACATATTCCAAAACAACTTAAGAATGCATATTAACATTATTAGCTCCAAACCATCTAAAACACAAATTTATACATGTCTTTTCCTTGGTTAGACAGAATTCTTTAGCATTTGCACCATCATTTCCTGTAGACATATTTTTTTTTAAGACAGCCTGCCCTGGTCAGTCTCTTCCCGCTATGCTTTGAGTGTTTCTGCTTCTATTAGTTTATTTCTCCCTGCTTATTCCCTATAATCTTTTTAGTCTTGCATATCATTCCTCCAACAAATACTCATTGATCTTCAGCTATGTTTCAACATATGCAACAATGAGGGGTAATGGTGACAGTGGTACCTAATACATGAGAGAACCAGAAGAATCATTCCACTTAGAGGGAAGGTATGATGTTTAGTAAGTAGTTTCTTAAACATTCAAGGACAAATGTGAGTGGTTCACAAAAATAGAATCAAAGTTGAAAAATAGTTTGTCATAACTCAGACCATGAATAATTGTATGGGCAATATCAATGTATTTCTATTATATTTTAGAAATGAGACAATTTAATAAAAAGTCTAAGCCTATTGTATGGGTTCTGTTTTACCCTATTTAATAAAAGAGTAATATGCAAATTGACCATACCTCCACTACACCCATAAGACATGCCCACCAGCCAATTAGGAGGGAATATGCAAATTAACCCGACCAAGATGTCTGTGGCCACAGAGAGTACAGGAGGCTTGGGTTTTTCCAGCAATGGATGAAGCCAAACTTTCCATCTGTCCTGGCCTGCCTTGGTCTCTGCTCAAGACTACAAAGTTTCAATTATAGAAGATAAATAAATCCCAACAAAAATGGTGGCAGCCACAGAGCTGGAGAGAGCAGGAGGCTTGAGTTGCCCCAGGTGATGGAGGAAGCCAAGCTTCCACAGCCCTGGCCTGCCTTGGCCTCCACTTAAGGCTACAAAGTTTCAATTATATAAGATAAATAAATCCCAGATACCAGGGCTTCTGCTTGGTTCACAGGGTCCTGGGATCTAGGATTTAGATCAGTTGTGAATCAAACTACCACAGACCCCTCACCCAGGCTGCCTCAGGCCCAAGGGAACCCCCACCCTGATCTGGGACACTCTTCAGGGCAAACCAGCTGGCCCCTACCTGTGCACCAGGCTTCTATCTATCCAACACACAAAATGGCTGCCCCCATGTGGTCAAAGATGACTGTCCCCATGTGGACACAAGATGGCTGCCACAAGATGGCTAGCAGGGGAGAGCAGTGGGGAGGGACCAGATCTGCAAGGGAGGGCAGTTGTGAGTGATCAGGCTAGCAGGGGAGGTCAGTTGGGGGTGATTAAGCCTTCAAGGGAGGGCAGTTAGGGGTAACCAGGCTGGCAGAGGAGGGAAGTTGGTGGCAACTGGACCTGCAGGGAAGGGCAGTGGGGGGGGGGGGGGATTCAGGCTTGCAGGGGAGAGCAGTTGGGGAGGACCAAGCCTGCAGGGGAGGGCAGCTAGGGGTGACCAGGCCAGCAGGGGAGGGAAGTTAGGGGCAAACAGGTTGGCAGGGGAGCAATTAGGCATCAATCAGGCTGGCAGTGGAGTGGTTAGGGGGTGATCAGGCTGGTAGACAGATGCCAGGGGTAATCAGGCAGGCAGGCAGGCAAGCAGTTGGGGTCCAGCAGTCCTGGATTATGAGAGGGATGTCTGATCCTACCTGGATTGGGCCTAAACAGGCAGTTGGACATCCCTTGAGGGGTCCCAGATTGGAAAGAGTGCAGTCTGAGGTGAGGGACACACACCCCATGCATGAATTTCGTGTACCAGGCCTTTAGTAATATTATGGAATATTATACAAAATAAATTCTCAACTCATACATAGTTTCTGTCTTCTCAGCCATTAAAGATGATCTCAGACTGAAGAAAATAGAAAGGATATAGGACAGGAGATGTGAAAGCCCAAGATGGTAGAACATGTTAATCAAAATGAGTCAAAGTCCTATGGTTTGGAAGATGTCTCCTAGAAACTGAAAAACACAGAAATGACCAAGTCATTTCCAATTACTGAAGAATCCAGACAAAGGAAGAGCAGTTGTAAAATTAAAGATAGCAAACACAATTTTAATTTTTCAAAAAGGGAAAAAGTGGACTTTAAAGTTTCATTGGTTCTAGGAGAGATTGAAGAAAAAGCTATTGCAATGCTGCTTTGTAAGCACCTCAGAGGGAAAAGGGATAAGGTAGTACATGAGAAATAGGACAGGCAGATCAACTTGATTGTTTTTGAAAAAGTAATCAGACAAAAATGTGTAGCCAACATTGCTTATGTGTTTACCAGGTATCAACATACTGGTTTTATGATTTTTTTATGGACAAACATAAAGATATGCATTTTCAAAAGGCAATTGGTGAAGGGGTCTTGGAAGATGATTGTCCTCTTCAATATTTCACTCTATGACTTGAGTAAAAATGGATCATCTTATTTTCAGATGACAGAATACTGGGAGTGAATTATGTTGGATGATCCAAAAAGATATTTATACTCTGGTAAGAAAAGCTGAATCCACCAGGATGAGACTGGATAAGGGTACATTTAAGGAACTACAGCTAGCTCTCAAATGATAAGGGACAACTACAAGATGAAGAAGCTATCACTTAGCAGTGATACATTTTACCCAGGATTGGGAACTTTAGAGGCAAGAAGGCTGGGAGTTAAGGGTATGAAGTAGCTATTAAAAGAGCAAATGTAACTTTAGCACTTGTGAGGTTTAGAAAGGGAGTTCTATGGCGGAATCACAGTGATCATATTATTCTAGATACATAGGGCAGAGTAGTGTCAGCAGATGATGACAGATTTGAAACCAGCCTCTTAGGGAAGAATTGAAGATTCTGAGGCTGCTTAGAGAAAGGATTTGTGGTGGGCTACAAGGTAATGATCAGTGTTAAATAGCTGAAGTCACATAGAAGACTGATTGGGTATGCTTCAATCAGTCTCACGAAGTGAATGGGGGAGCCTTAGAGAAACTTGGGGAAGTAGCAGAGTTATGTGACAGGACACAGTTTATTAGCATATTGATATTTAAAATTCCTTTCCCTCAGCAACCTTTAATTCCTAAAATAAACTTTCTGGTTTATTTTTCTCCATCACCCTAATCACTAACACACTATTTTATTATTTATCTTCCTCCATGAGAGGTTAAGTTCTGTGCAAAGAGGGCTCTTCATAGGTGTTTTCTGCTTTATATTTAGAGTCTGGCACTTCATTGATATGAATAAATATTTGTTGAAAGAATGAATGAATATGGGGTTTGGGGCATCTTTTACAATCCTGCTCTCTGTTATCCAAGAGTTCTGGGTTGCCCATCTGCTGTCTTCTTTTCCTGGGGATGGTTTGGATTTTGTACTTTGATAATTTGGGCTATAGTAATGCAGAATTAGGAAGAAAAATGAAAGAGTAGAAGGACAGGAGGGACAAGGGCTTGCCTGATGTGGGGCAATATTTTTATGGCAGTTTAGGATAAAGTGGAAGGAGGAGCTGAGGGATATGAGGAAAGGGGGTTGGAAGAGAGATTTTAAGGAAGGGTTGCTGAGCTTATGAGATGCTCTAGGATACCTGAATAATTTTTGTAAAAGATCTGAGTTATTTTAAAATCAAAGTTTGGTAACTGGATGTTTTCATTGATAATAGCAATGTTTTGAGATTGGACCAAAAGACCATAGTTAGAGGTTTGGCTTTGAGGCCAAGCTTCAATATTTGTCAACTGGTTGACTTAGGACAAATGGCCTCTCTTCTTCAAGGGTGGATTTCCATATTTCTGAAATAAATTTAATGATATCTTCCCTAGATGACAGACTTTGAGGGCCAAATTCCAAATGAGAATCCCAAATATTGGAATTCTTTCTAAATTAAAAAAAAAAGATATATAAACATAAGGAATTGTATTTCATCCCCTTACATATAATAGACACTTAGTGAATGTTTATTGATGGGAGTTTTATAATTTATTTTCTCTGAGTCTCAGGAGGGGGAGAGGCAATCCAATTGCTTAGAAAACATCAAATAACTTGCATCAAGAGAACCCCTGTTTTTCTCAGACAAAGCAGAGTTAAACATTTACTTGGTAAAGTTTCCAGCTGATCTAGCAATTAACATTAATTCCTACTTTTTTTTTTCCCACCAAAAATAAACAAAAATGGAGTCTGAGTTATCTAAGCTAGTTCTTCCATATTCTTCTTTTCAATGAGCTAGCAGATAACATGTGAGATGAGTATTAACCTAGAACAAAGCTATGGCTCAGTGGTCCAGGAAAGAACTTGGCCTAAGAAGTCTAATTGTAATTCTCTCTTCTTGATCCTTTAGTGATCTCCCTGCCTTCCCAGAAGTCAGCCTTCCTCCAATTACGAGCCAAAAGGTATAGAAGGGAGTTCTGCATGGGGCAGGACAGGATATGTTGGTAGAAGATTCAATTAGATGCTAAGAACAAATTTTTTATATCTTGAAGTTTCTGGTTATTATAAACTAGAGACTTGGGGCATGAAATTTATGTATTGGGGGCGGGGGAAGGTTCTCTCAGCCCAGCCTGCAACCTCTCCAATCTGGGACATCCCTCTCACAATCCAGGACTTCTGAGTCCCAACTGCTTGCCTGCCTCTGCCTGATTGCCCCTAACCACTTCTGCTTGCCAGCCTGATCACCCCCTAACCACTCCACTGACAGCCTGATTGATGCCTAACTGCTCCCTGGCCCACCCAATTGGCCCTAACTATCTTCCTCTGCAGGTCTTATCCCCCCTGAACTGCCCTCCCCTTCAGGCCTGGTTCTCCCCCAACTGCCCTCCCTGCAGGCCTGGTCCCCCCAACTGCCCTCCCCTGCTGGCCTGGTCTCCCAGCAATTGCCCTCCCCGCAGGCTGGGGTCCCCCTAACTGTCCTCCCCTGCACACATAGTTCCCCTAAACTGTCTCCCCTTCAGGCCTGGTTGCCTCCAACTGCCCTCCCCTGCTGGTCTGGTCTCCCCCAACTGCCCTCCTTTGCAAGCCTGGTCACCCTTAACTGCCCTCCCTGCTGGTCTGATTGCACACAACTGCCCTCCCCTGCAGTCCTGTTCTGCCCCCCCATCTGCCCTCCCCTTCAAGCCTGGTTCCCCCCAACTGCCCTCCCCTGCAGGCCTTCCCCCCCCAACTACCCTCCCCTGCAGTCCTGTTCCCCTCAACTGCCATCCTCTGCTGACCCAATCACCCTTAACTGCCCTCCCTGCTGGCCTGATTGCCCACAACTGCCCTCCCCTGAAGGCTTGGGTCCCCCACAACTGTCCTCCTCTGCAGGTCTGGTCCCTCCAACTGCTCTCCCCTGCAGGCCTGGATTTCCCCCCAACTGCCCTCTCTTGCTGGCCTGGTCTCCCTCACCTACACTTTTCTGCTGGCCTGGTCATCCCAACTGCCCAAAACTTCTCTCCCATGCCAGCCATCTTGTGGTGGCCATCTTGTGTCCACACGGGGGCAGATATCTTTGACCAAATGGGGGTGGCCATCTTGTGTCTTAGAGTGATGGTCAATTTGCATATTTCTCTTTTACTAGATAGGATTAAACACAGTGGCCTCACTAACATGGCTCAGCATTGAATATCAACCTATGAACTAGGAGGTCATGGTTGGATTCCTGGTAGGGGCACATGCCTGAGTTTCAAGCTCAATCCCCAGTGTTTGGCCTGCCAAGGGGCAGCTGATCAACTATTCTCTCTCATCACTGATATTTCTATTTATCTCCACCTCTCTCTTCCTCTCTGAAATCAATAAAAATATACTTTAAAATAAAATAAACATAGCATTGAGCATCAGAAGATATGGACTCTATCTGAAACTGGTTTGGCTCAGTGGGTAGAGCATCAGCCTGTGTACTGAAAGGTCCCAGATTCAATTCAGTCAAGGGCATGTGCCTTGGTTGTGGGCACATCCCCAGTAGGGGGTGTGTAGGAGGAAGCTGATTGCTGTTTCTCCCCCAACTGATGTTTCTAGCTCTCTATTCCTCTCTCTTACTCTCTGAAAAAATCAATAAAATATATTTTAAAAAACAAACAAAAAAGACCCAGAAGATATGGATTCTAATTCTGGTTTTCCACTAACTAGTTCTAGATCTAGGTAAGTTATTTAACCATTGAAGATTGTCATAAGTTACCTTATGATTAGTAAGATTTAATTAGACATTCATAAAACGTTCTCTAACTCTAGATAACAAAATTAAAATAGCTACTCTAAAATTGCCAGTGCTACTTTATTTTTCCTCCCTTGAGCATTATTCAGGCATCACAGGGACAATACTGATCCCTATAATGAACAAGTGGTGATTCTATGAATTTCCAGTAAGACCAGAAGTAGTATAGTTAAAACCTTTCTCTAGAGGAGTCTGGAAACCCAGAGCTAAGGCATAGTTATTCCTGTGGGACAGGGACAATATGACCGCATGCTCCAGGATGAGGCTGCAGATTCCTACAGCAGATGGGATTACAGAGGCTGTAATAAACCTCAGCAAGGTTACCTACACCCACACAAGGTCCTGTCTTCCCTCGGTGACTTCCTTTCTTGGATGAGGAAGTCTGTTCCCAATTCACAAACAACACAGAACTGTTGACGATATTTCAAACCAAGTGCATCTTTCCAGTAGCAGCAAGGATCAGATTGTTTGTATTCCTGGATTTTAACAGATTTCACAGTTCTAGAAATGTTCTTCTCCATATCTAATGTTAAGAACCAAACAATAAGGTGGCACTGCCGAGGGGCCCTACAGTATTACCTTGCTAATTTTAAGATCTAGTCTAAAGATCATCCTGTCAAATGTAGAATTTGATCTCTTCATTATAACAGAGTGACCAGACTCAGAGGGACTAATACATAGCTACCAAACTCTCAAATGCTGAATATTCTCAATGTCTTTATTTAAACAGATAGTACCCCATTTCACTAATAGCAGTGCTTTTGGTGTCTATTCAAGGTAAATTCCAAAATACTTTAGAATGAGTAATTTGGGAAGTTAATATAATTATCATAAGGTTGCTTAGTGAGCAGGGAAGCAAAGTAAAAGCCATTTGTATATGGATGTGGGTGCAATCAAAAGATAGTTGAGGTAGAGTTGGACAACTCATCTCTGTCCTCCAGTAGAAATGATCTTAGGGATCACATGTCCCAGACCCTAGATTTCTTTCTTGAACAATACTGGAAGTATCCTGGCACTCAGCTTCTCACTGACTAGCATTTATTCAATGCTGACTGTGCCGTTGATTCATATTTTATTTTTTCAGATACAATAACCCTGCTTTCACTAAGATCACATTTTATACTATAATCCTAAAAGACAGTTTGCACTCTATCAGCATCCTGTGTGTTAAATTATCTGATCTTTCTTGCAGGGTTTTTTCTGTCTGTTTGTTTAATATGTCTTTATTGTTGAAAGTATTACAGATGTCCCATGTTGTGTGTGTGTGTTTTGTTTTGATCAGTCTTTTTGCACTAACACTCTTCTCTTAGGTAAAAGGTAAAGTTAGTGCCTCTGAATCTGCAATATAATTTTTCAAATGACTTGGAGTAAAAGCCCAGAATTATGTATTTTTTGATTGAGCTGCTTCATCTGAACTTCACATTTACTCCAATTTAACTCCAAAAATGTTTAAATAAAACCAGTTCACTTTAAATTATTAAATTGAAGGATAATATACTTTTCAATGCTTGATTCTCTAATATTAATTACATTTAGATAACTAAATTTAATATAAAGATAATGAACTTTATATTTCATTTTACTTTTAGATAAAAAACATCATAAGCAAAGCCCCAAATGAATTTTCCCATTAATACACCCTTAACAGCTACTTACATCTTTTTAAGTTCTGTGTATTTGATGAAAACTTTATCTGGAAGACTGTGAATTTTGTTTTTCTTAAGAGACCTAAAATAACATATAAAGGAGATTTCAGTAAGGATTTTATGACCAAGCAAACTTCTTGGAAGCTCTGTGTTTGAGAAGAGCCTTTCTGATAATCCTTCATGTCACTTCACACATTTGAAAAGCACTGTTGTAACTGAAGACTTTCTCATGTGATAACAAAAAGTCCATAGCGCAAAATTAAAGCAGCTTGCAAGCATTTGACCACATTAGCCAGTTAGCATAATAGACTGGGACATCTATGGGTATTTAATTTTGTCTTTTGTTCTCTGGATATTTTAATAAAACACAATAAACATGACCCAAAAAACAACCAGCTTATGAATGCCCAAATTGTGATATGATAGTAAATTCCAGAGACTCTCAAAACATTATGCAAAATACACAAATACATGCATGATTATGACACAATTAGCTTTGTAGCTCTCTTACACCTTCCTACTTCAAACAAATTACCACTTTTTAAAAGTAGGTACAATAAGTGAATGCACTCACTCTTCTTTTCTTTTTCTTTTTTTTTTTGTCTGAAAAAATAATCAGTTTAATTAAAAAATGTGATGCATATTACCCAACTCTCCTAGATGCTAATTTTGATTTTTAATTGTATAGTAATGGCATATTAACAACAATACATAAATCATAAAGTAAGTGAAAATAAGATCTCCAGATGGCAGGCATTTGCCAGCTAAAGGATAACCTGAGTAATCTAACATACAATATTTAAGACATCATTTCCCCAAAGAAGAAGCACACAGAATTCTCAGATGACTGGTGGTTTTAAAGGGTACTTCTGTTATTTTTTAATATACAAGTAACAGTAATATAAAACAGAATGAAGAGAGATTAGATCAGGCTCCACACTTTTCCAGTGACTTTAGGAGCAAATATCATTAAGATGTGAATTCTACTCACAGCAGCGTTACATTGCTGGAAACAGATGGCACCAACTTTAAGTCAGCATTCACACATTCCAATTCTGTTTCTTTGCAGTCACAGTGTGGTGGATACTGGGTTAAAACTAGGGCCCAAAAGAGCAAGATTTCATTAGGCAAATATTTTAATTATGATTTTATTTCTGATATTCAACATTGTTCTCTTTTCTTTGAATGTATAACATTTATATGTTGATGATGAAATAATTCAGTCCCATAATAAAAGAAAATAAAAATTCTCTTGTAGTCAAATACTGATTAATGTGGCATTCATCTCAGTTCAAGCTCCCAGTGATCTTTTCATAGTCACTTAACAAGTGATTAGAAAGAAACCATAGAAAATTTTAAACTGCAAACAAACCAAAAACCCAAACAAATAAACAACAACAACAACAAAAAATGTATAAGGAAACAAGATTATGTTCTTCTCAATGAACATAATATGTTTGAGTAAATCTTTGATGAGTATAATTGAGTCAATTCAATTTAATCAAATGGCACAAAGAGGCTGCTCAATAAACACTTGTTGGCTCAAATTAAATTAAATTCCTTTCCCCTTTTTAAACTCCTCCTAGAGAAGAGTTAGATGCAGGTTCTACAGTAACCACCATCATGCTTACTAAAATCAACTAATCAGATTTTTTATGTGTTTATTGCTTTGAAGTTAAGGTGGAAGGTAAAGGGTGTAGAGCAACTACAAAGCTGAGAAAACCGAAGGGTCATTTTTGGGAAGCATTTAGAAGGAAAAAACAGGCTTCAGAACTTGCCTTAAAGGAGTCTTCATAATTATTAAGACAATGACATAAAGGAGTGAGAAATATATGGTGAAACCAGACCAAGCTGGCCATGGGACAATCACATGTATGTGATGGTGGGGAGAGGGTGGTCTGAGGTAGAACACCCATTTATGAATCAATTGATTTTGCTTCCAATCCCATGGATATTTGTTTTGTTGGAGCTAAGAAAGTTATTTTCAAAATTTAAGCTTCATTATTATTTATTTAAATCTGAGTATAAATTATTTGTAATTGCTTGGCTTATTTTAGACTACTTTTATCCAAACTCAAATTTAAAAATAAATTTCACTGACTTTTTGTCCATTTAAGAAACTTGTGTTGAGTACCTGCTTAATTCACAAGATGCCTTCTAATGTATAAAGTTTTGGAAAACATTCTATATCATTTATAAGTTTGTGCTAATTAGCTCAACTTCCTAAATACTTACTTCAGAATGTTTACTTAAATGTTTATTGATATTGAGAATAGTGTTATTTACATTGAAAACCTGTGGTTGGACACTCTTGTTCACCAATAAAAGAATTCCGTATAGCCCACACTGGTCCTGTTGCCTAAACCAGACTGTGAGCAGAACTTCCTCACCTGCAAGCCAACCTCATCCCAAGCTATGTGGCGTCTTCTGAAATGCCTCTTGCATCTCTCTACCTCTCTCTTCCCAATGGTATTTTCTGGGTTCAGATTCTTACTATTAGTCTGGAGCATTGCTAGAAACATAATAACCAGTACCTCTGTCAACATTCTTTCTCCTCAGGCAAGATTGACATTTGGATCAGATGACTGCCTGTTGTTGGGGACAGTTCTGTGCACTTTAGGGTGTTCAGCAGCATCTGTGGCCTTTGCCACTAGATGCCAGTAGTAACCCACCTCCCTCCAGCTGTGACAACCCAAAATGTCTTCAAGCATTGTCAAATGTTCTGGGGAGGGTGGGGAGGAAGGATGGGGGAAGGGAAGTTTCCCAGGTTGAGAATCACCATTCTAATCCAGTCTCTACAATTCTGATGGGAGCATCATTATCACATATACTTCTTATTGTGAGCCTTTTCCTCTTCATGAAAAAAAATTAGGCTCAAAACTTTGGTGGTTGCCCACATGTACAGAAGTGATCGCCACAAAGGGGTGCTTACAAGATGACCCATTGTGGTGCAGAGAGAAACTATAAAAATTTTCAGTTATATTCATTTCTAATCTTTTAATTTACTCTTTTTAATTTCTAACTTTTATATATAATATATTTGTGTATAATAAAGTATATGATAAAAGGTAGTTATAACCTGGTATTACAAAGTGTATAAATACTATTAGGGTAATATTTTATTGTTCATACACCTACATAATTATGTTTATGTGTGTACCTATAGCATGTACATTATATATAACATCATATATTATATTATTGTACATATACATAATACATGTGTATACATAGACACAATTCTGTCTATAACATAGAAGCCAAACTCCAAAACATGCAGCCCAAATGCTTTATGGGCAGGCCCTACAGTTCCAGGTTCAGCTCCTGCTCTTCCCCACCACACATTCAGCACCTTGTGAAAGGCATTGAGAAGCATGCTCTGTACCATCTCACTTCAGGATTTTGCTGATCTTTCTCTCCTGCTCACTCTGTTACCTCTTACCCTTCCCTCCATCCAAAGACTTTCTTAGTTAATCTCAATGTCACCTTCTCTCTGGGTCTTTTCCCATCCATGGAAGAGCCATTATTTCTTCCAAGGGATTTCCATGTTCCCTTATGCAAACACCATTCCCCAAGTTTTGCACTAATACTGCATCATTCCTGCTTCTATAGGGACTTATTTTCCTGTTACGATATTAGACGTGTGTGAGCTAGGGCCACGTCTTAGTATTGGACCCCCAATTCCTACCATAATGGTGGGAAAGTAGTTGGTGTGAAGAAAGTAATTGAAAGGAATAAGTTTTTTATTACTTATCATAATTAGTTCACATCTGTACATTCTTGCAATCAGACACTAATACAATAATGAGTATGAATAGAGTATTTTGTACTTTTCTCTACTTTTTTAAGTCCCTGGGCATACAGTAGATATAGTGTGATCCTGAAACACATTGCACTGAAATGGAAATATAAAGGGAATTGATCACCCTCCTCACATAAACCTACACACCTCAAAACATCCAGAGTCATTGAAGCAATGCCACTTACAGCACTCCTGGGCGAATGCCACTTTATCAGCATTTCCATGGATTGTGCCAAATATAGTTGCCCATCCACTAGTATCCCCTGCAAAATGGCGATGAATATGTGTCAGTTATGCTGTAAATCAAATGTCAAAGTGCAAAACAAAAGTCTAATCATTTTTTAGTGAAATCAGTTAAAATTGGTTTAAAGGATAGAATGATAACATCTAGAGTTTTTCTTTTTTGAAATTACAAATATACACACTTTGAATAATTATAAAAGCAGTGTTTATTAAAATACATTTCTTTTTCAAAATTGAGTTATCAGCTCAGCATCCTGGACTTTGCTGTATCCCTTTGATTGCTAGCTGGGCAGTGCCAACAAGTGGCAGCTTTGTGTAGTATAAAACACATTGAATTCTTTCAGATTTAGAATACTCTGTGACTAACCAGGCATATCAGCCTCTCTTGAAACAGTCTCTTTGAGAAGAAAATGCACAGGTTACATTAGACAATATACTATATACAGTCTCAATATACAAGTTTAAAATAGCCTGAAAGACCCTTCATGATCTGGTCTCTGCTTAATTCTTTACCCTCTATATTCTTGTTCACTCTGTTCAAGCCATACTGGCTTTTTTGTAACATAAACACATTGTCTTATTTCATGCAACTTCAAAACCCTTGCACTTGCTTATTCCTTTGTCTGGAACTTTGTTCCTCCAAAATATGACGTGGTTTCCCTCTTCATTCATTCTCAACTCAAATGTCATCATCTCAGAGAGGTTTTACTGGTATGTCTTTGAAGTGGCCCTCCCTCCAAGTCACTTTCTATCCCATTATTCTGTTTATATACTTCCTGGCACTATCATTCATAAATTATTTATTTATGTATCCTTCTCCTTGTTCACATGGTAAATTTGAACTTTGCAAAAGCAAGATCATTGTCTCCCTTAAACCTGCTGGGTCCCAGTGATTTTGAGAGCACTTGAGACGTAGTGGGCACTCAACATGGGCCTGTTAAATAAATTCTCTAAGCAGGCCCATTCATATTGAACCAATTACCAAGTCATAACAAGGTAGTTATAGAAAGTCATTTAAAATTAAAATATGTCTATTCAAGTAGAATTAAAAATATAATTTTAATTTTTATCAAATACTAGAGGTCCAGTGCATGAAATTTGATCACAGGGATGGGTCCCTTCAGTCCAGCTTGCACCCTCTCCAATCCAGGACCCTTCAGGGGATGTCTGACTGCCAGTTTAGGTTCAAATCCTCACAATCCGGGACTACTGGCTCCTAACTGCTCACCTGCCTGCCAGCCTGATCACCCCAAACCTCCTCTGCCTGCAGGCCTGCTCACCCCTTACTGCACCCCCACCAGCCTGGTTGCCCCCAACAACCCCCTTCCCCTGCTGACCTGGTTTCCCTTACTGCCCCCCTGCAGGCCTGATTGCCCCCAACTGCCCCTGTACCGGTTTGGTCACCCCCAACTCTCCTGCCACCAGCCTTGTTACTCCCTACTTCCCCCATGCTGATCTGGTCACCCCAACTTCCCCCTCTGTGGGCCTCATCACTCCCAACTGCCCTCCTCTCCCACTTGCCTGGACATTCCCAACTGCTCCCCCTGCCAGCCTGGTTGCTCCACACAACATGTTGTTCAGTTATTTGGTCATCCCTCACTAAACCCCCTGCCATCTCTGTCGCCCCATGCAGCCTCTGTTCTGTTGTCTATCCAGTTCTTTTGGTCATGATGGCCCCTCGCTTTTTATATATTAGGATAATGCTTTATAACACTGTATTTCTATTTTAAACAACCTCTGTATATGAAAGTTCAGATAATTATCTATTATATAAAAAGACAGAGACTGGAATGCCATAACTACCAGAACACCTGGTCACTATGATGCCCACTACGGCCAGCAAACCAGCCTGATTAGGGTGTGGGGCTGGCTGGCCAACATTTTTTGGCCCTTCCCCCCAGGCCAGCCCTGCCCCCAATTGTCACAAAGGATTTCCCTATAGACCAGGCCCCTGGTGGAGCAGTTGGGGATGACCAACCTCCTGAAGCTCCTCCCCCCAGCCAGCTTCACCCATGATCGGCCTCCCCACCCCATTCGGGGTGGGGCTGGCTGACCCACTGCCCACAGCTCCTCCCCATGGCCATCCCTGCCCCTAATAGAACCCCTTATCCCAATTGAGGGTGGGTCCCACTGGCCAATTGCCCATGGCCCCTCCCCTGAGCCAGCCAACCTCCTGCCATCTCCTCCTCCCAACAAGCCCAATTGGAGCCTGGTCAGCCAGACTCCACCCATGCACAAATTCATGCACTGGGCCTCTAGTTCTATATAATAAAAGGGTAATATGCAAAAACGGCAGAACAACCAAAAAACCAATCAAAGTATAATATGCTAATGATATGCTTAGGCTCAACCACTCACTATGACATGCACTGACCACCAAGGGTCAGATGCTCTGACCAGTAGGTTAGCTTGCTGCTGGGCTCCGGCTTATTGGGACTGAGTGAGATAGGCCAAATATGTCCTGGAGCCCTCCTATGGTTCCTCCCTGGCTGACCAACCTCCTGTAGTCCCTCCCTGACCTGATCTTGCACTGGTGGGGCTCGTCTGCCTGGCCTGGATCCTCTTGCAATCTGGGACTTCTCAGGGGATGTTGGAGAGCTGGTTTTAGCCTGACCCTGCAGTCCACTCCCCTTGGAAGGATGCCAGATGCAGGGCTCATGGCTGGTAAGTGCTGCTGTGGCTGCATAAATCTCTCCCAATCTGACTGATTGGGCATGAGCCTGCAGCAGGCACAGTTGGGCTGGATGAGCAGGAGCAGCAGGTAGGAGCTGCAGGTGGCGTTGGACTGTGGGTTTTGGCCTGATCCCTGGAGGACACCTAGAGGGACTCCACACATGCACGGATTTGTGCACCGGGCTTCTAGTCATAAATAAATTGGGGAGGATTATTTGTGTTACAAAGGGTTTCCCTATAGAATAACAAACCATATTTTCTACTTCATTATAATTATTATCTGATTCACCCACAGTTTGGAGGTTCACAAAATGGGGTACATATATGGAGCTGAGTGGGAGTCCTCACCACAGTTTTCCTCATCAGCACCATTCCCACAATCGTTCACACCATCGCAATGAAAAGAACGTGGCAAGCACTTGGTCAGATTCCCACAGGGAAAATATCCTTTTTGGCACAAAGGAGTGATTACACTATCTTCAGTCAGTGCAAAATCTGTGGGAAAGAGAGGACACAAATCTTATGAATAGAAAGAAAACATTAATATGCCCTAACTCTTTTCATGTTGTCCCATTTAATTTTCACAAAACCCTATGAGTTGAGTTTGTCTGATGTTATTCATAATGCACAATTTCTATGAACAATTGCAGTCAGACCTAACATCAGCTACACCAAGAATGAAATCAAGGTTTTTTCTTAAGTTACTTTAGGAAGTCTAAATAAGCAATACCGAAGCAATTGTCCTACTTTTGTAGAAAATCAAAGGCTTGTTCATTCCTAGAAACAGAAAGGCTAGACTGTGAGCTCACAGGATCAAATTGCTGGATTTATTTACTCATTAATCTTTTATAAGACGGATTTGAAGTGACTTGTAATAAAAAAATACATATTCAAAGGACGGTGTAAGAATAAATTAGAAATCTAGAAACACATTTGAATAAAGAGATAATGGGAAGTAACAATATCTCTTTGAGTTCACTATTTACTAGGTGGTTGGCACAGTGGTTTATCTAAGTTATTCTTGAGATAAATATATGTATGTTTGAGAGGTAAATACTGTCATTCATCTGGGAAGTCACAAAGGACAGATTTGAGTCATCCCCCTGTCTCCACAGGCCCATCTTAATCACTGCTATGAGAATATCAATTGAATAAGGAACCTACATTTCAAGAAGCATAAGTACCCAAAGAGGATGAACTGAAAATTATCTTTTGGACAGGGAACATAAGAGAAGACGAATGAACGTTGAGCAACTGCTACGTTAAATGAAGGATCCCAGAAAAGGAAACACATCATTTACAGAATTACTATTTCTGGCCATATGATGACCAAGAAATTCCAGAAACTTAGATGTAAGAGACATTCTTGTAATTTTGAAAGAGTACTTTTCCAGGAAGTAAAGAGATGTGTTCTTTGTAGATATTCTAGTAGAATGTTGGAAATCATGTATTTTTAAAAAGGAGTGCAGCATGAAACTTCACAGAAATTGATTTAGATGAGTGTAGACTCAGGCATGGCTTCAGTTCAGTATGACTAATGGGAAG